>NC_135564.1:16843456-16865956 GCF_964340395.1 Glandiceps talaboti | reverse complement strand
ATTGATAGAAAATTGTTGGTGTACTTACAATTGTTTGTGTATTTTTTATCATCTTGAGTCAGAGATCATTCTCTAAACTCACAAGAGAGATTGAATATCTAATTAAATATCGATTAAGTGAGTAAGAGAATTTTAAGATACGATTTAAACTTCTCGCCAACATGATGTCATTTTAATAAATGAAAAATTCAATAAAGTTTTCTTTATGGTTATTACGTTTGGTTTGAGATCGAATTTGTTTCAAAAGAATGATGATGTTTAGGATGGATGGATGGATGATGATGATGATGATGATGATGATGATGGTGATGATGGAGCGATGATGATGATAGGATGGATGGATGGATGGATGGATTGATGGGAGGAGAGAAGGAAGGATGGATGGATGGATGATGATGATGATGATGATGAGAAGGAGGAGGAGGAGGATTGACGGATGGATGGATTGATGGGGAGGAAGGAAGGAAGGATGGATGGATGGATGGATGGATGATGATGATGATGATGATGATGTGGATGGATGGATGGATGGATGGATGGAGGCGGATGTGGATGGATGGATGGATGATGATGATGATGTTGATGATGATGATGATGATTGTAATAATCCAAATTTAAAAAGTTGAGTCTTTCAGTATTTACTCATATTGTTTGACCCCCCCCACCCCATCTGATCTATTTCGTACTTGGTGAATATTCCTTGGTTTCCTTGGTGAATATTCAGACGTACTGTTACATCTCATGACGTCACTTCCGACTTGCCATGCCATAGATTATGCTTGCTATCAATGTCAGATTCCAATGTGTTAGAATTAGTCACCGTATCAGTTTTACCCAACTATAGTATATAGTGCTCAATCTGGGGTTGAATTGTTTTTATTTTTCGCCTTCGCTACGTAGGGGATGGTAGCGAAGTAAAATGATTGTCAAATTACCAAAACATGGCCTGGGATATAGATGTCGTAGGAACTACTTTTGCACACATGAATTAAATGGGGTATAATCTGTTTTGTGTACTTGAATAATTGTTATTCATATGGCACCTTGAGCAGTTAGTAAGCGACGTTTTCATTATTAATGAAGTTACCTGTTAAAGCAATATTTTCTCTCAAAATCTAGTTAAATAGCATGCTGGGTATAGCTTAAGGTAAAGGAATGTACCGGAATATTTTTTCCAGCAAAAGCACTGAAATGTGGTAGCGAAGGTAGCAAAGGTAGCGGTAGGTAACGGAGGGTAGCGGTTTTGCTTTTATTTATTACAATGTTTGTTAATGACATTTATTACAAATTCCGGCAATTTTTATTGCATTTGTCGTTCATAGAAATTGTTAAAAATTTCGGCAATTATTACAAAGGTCGGTTTTGTCACATGAAAAAATCGCGTTTTTTATTAGAAATGTCGGCAATTATTACAAGTTAATGTCGGTTGTACATAGCGGTCAGCACAAGGCAACGAACTTTCTGTGCATAACAGCTGGGTGAAATGTGGATGTCGTAATACAATCAGGTTAATACATATATCACAGTACTGTTGATGTTATTTCAATGCTTTATAATCTAGATTTCCTCGTGATGAAATCAATGGCAACACATCCTTATTTACAATCAACAAAGGTAAACAAACGTAAACAAGTCGTCAGTTGATCTCTTAGTCCCATTACAACAACAAAGAAGTAACATGAAAGTTCTTTTTAACAGCTTTTGACTTGTTGCATGCATGAATAACTCTGTTGAACTGATTCACTTACTATGAACAGTGGAAATCGTCAATTGATCTCTTGACCCAAGACGGAAGTAGTGAAAATGGTGAATGTATCCTTAAGTCTACGGAACTGTAGATTTCGGTAGATTTACTGTAATGTCTAGTATACGTGTCCGTACACCAGTACACGAAGCGCATATGTAAGATCTGCAGATACAGTAAATTTGCGTAGATTCATGTCTATTCAACTTTTTGCCCAGTGATCACTGTTGTTGTTCTGTATTTACCTGCGTATATATATGTGATGTGGCGATAAGAAGGAAGAGATACACAGCTAGTCTAGACCTGGATCCTATTGTAACGTCATCATTATGCTGACGTCATTACCGACCGTCACAATGATTTATTCACAGCGAGGGAACGCGAACGCACTCTTTGTTGGCTAATTCCCCACAGATTGCATATATCTATCGATGCCCTCCTTGTATTATTGACCCGGTCTGCGTCAGACTTTTGTATACGAACAATAAAATGTAATGCTAAGGGGGGTGTTCGAGGGTGGGGGTGGGGTGGGGTGGGGGTAGGGATGGGGTGGGACATTGGGGCTGGAGGATTTTCCGAGACAGGGAGCATCGTATCACATGACGAAAAATAGAGGTCATTCAAAATATGCATGTTTCATTGGGGAGGGAGGGATAATAAAATCGAACAAGTAAGGTCTTTTTTGGCTATACATTGGAAATCAAACGAGTCGCTGGCCCTTGTTAAACCGTATTTCGAGTACATGATGAAACCGAAGATTAATCTACTTTAGATCACGTGATTCATTTTCACTTACTGAACTGTCACTGCCATTGTCATCGTCACTGTCACCTTCAGTTAGTCCAATCACATTACTGTCACTGTCACTGTCACTGTCACTGTCACTATCAGTTAGTTCAATCACATTACTGTCTGTGACACTGTCAATGTCACTATATGTGTCACTGTCTCTAGTGCCATTACTATGTCTCTTCAGTTATCAGTTCTTTTTAAATCGTGTCAAGTCTCTAACTTTGGAAAATTCTCTAATTAATTATTATTTTTGTATTCAATACTGTAGTTAGTGTTTTATATATATATTTATATCTAACATTTTTGTTTCTATTGTTTCTGTACGTTGTTTTTTACTTTAGATAATGTATGAGGCAAGTGGAAAGCTCTATGGCTGGATAGCAGGGAGATTGATAGAGACATATACACGGTCGATATAAATTAAAAGCACAATTTTGCTGATGTTACCATCATCATTTCACACACACACACACACACACACACACAGAAAGAAAGAAAGAAAGAAAGAAAGAAGGACGGAAGGACATATAGACACAGACAGACAGACAGACAGGCAGACAGACATATAGATAGACAGACAGGCAGACAGACAGGCAGACAGACAGACACATACATACATAAAACATAAACACGCAATTATGAAACTGGCTGATCATGTGAATTTTAGCTACAAGTA
Organism: Glandiceps talaboti; assembly: GCF_964340395.1. Taxonomy (NCBI): domain Eukaryota; kingdom Metazoa; phylum Hemichordata; class Enteropneusta; family Spengelidae; genus Glandiceps; species Glandiceps talaboti. The sequence goes on along the minus strand of NC_135564.1, from coordinate 16,862,744 downwards.
TGGCCAAAATTCAGTCAAATTTAATATACTCAGGGATATATATAATATATTAATGAAACCCCTATAATATATTTAATATACTCAGGGATATATATATATATACACAAAATACACAAGTTATGGTACGGCTCCGTACCATAACTTGTGTGTATTTTGTGTAATACAGCTCTACTTCTCAGTATTGATTTACTCTACGTATAGGATTTACCCATCATATATGATTTACCCTATATATCTAATTTACACTCTACATATCTGATTTACCCTACTTATAGGATTTACTCTATGTAAAGGATTTACCCTACATGTAGGATTTACTCTACATATCTGATTTACCCTAACATATAGGATTTACTCTACATATAGGATTTACTCTATATATCTGATTTACCCTACATATAGGATTTACTCTACATATAGGATTTACCCATCATATATGATTTACCCTATATATCTAATTTACTCTACATATCTCATTTACTCTACATATCTGATTTACCCTACTTATAGGATTTACTCTATGTAACGGATTTACCCTACATGTAGGATTTACTGTACATATCTGATTTACGCTATATATAGGTTTTATCCTATATATCTGATTTATCCTAGATATAGGATTTACCGTACATATCTGATATACCCTAGATATCTGATTTACCCTAAATATCTGATTTACCCTACATATATGATTCACTTTTCATATATAATTTTCATGAGAAGGTGGACAATAAAAATACTGTTGAAAATGATATACTTGAATCTAGCATTGGCAAAAAAAAATTCAATAGGAAGTTATAATCATTATCAAATTCATTTGAGTCACAAAGAACACAAGCATCGACTCAGTCACTTTGTCGTCTTCCTGTTTTAATTTTAAACCATACTGGCGTGAAGAGCATCTAAAATGTGCCAACATTCTTCAATGACTAATAATAATGATAATAACTGATGTTACGTAGAGCTTGAGTATTGGCACTGATGTATTTGAAGTAGTTTATTTTGTACTCTGAATTCATTAACATACAACTGTGTAGACGTCCACCTGGATGCGCTATTATTATAATGACTCGAGAGACGTTCAATCTTTTGATTGGTCGAGAGAGTATATTAATATTGGGACAATGATAAACAAATTAGAGAGAACAACGTATTATGTTAGTGTAGAAGGTGGGAGTCAGACTTCGGCAGACAACGGTGGTGCAAGGTCGCAGTGACGCTTGGTCGACGTGGTATGGTGCTTCGGTGTTCAGCTATCCACGTGTATACATGCTCTTCGTCGGAACTCAATGTGCGTGGTTCACCTGTATAAAATGTCCACATCCACCTTTGAAGTAAGTGTGAGATAACTACTACCTACTGGCAACGAGTAGTTTTCATGTTGGATGTATAGCTATCAAAGATAAAGGCTTTTGTGTGAAAAACAGTGCAGTTTGAGAATAGCGAACTTTAACATTCGTAAGGGAGTGTTCAGATCTTACTTCCAGTGGGGCCCAGGAGGATTTCCCCTTTTCCTTGTGTATTTTTTCATGCCCCCCCCCCCACAATGAGCATAAATTACCAAAACAGTGAAAATTAAAATAGAGAAAAATTAGACATAGTATCCACTTACATAGTAGGAACATCAGAATTTATATTTAGAAAACTGGCTGGAAAAATTAATGAAATTAAAATTAATATCATGGACATGAATGAAACAGATAGTGACTGAGACTGAAAGTGATACTTCTGTAATGCATGATCTAGGCAGTGATGGAGACAATTGTGATACTGATAGCTCAGAAAATTCATGTACTGATGATAACACTGATAGTGATTGAGATGAAACAAGTCTTGCACATCCTCACGGACAAGTTACTTTGAGAAGTGCCAGAATTAATATTGCAGTTGATTTATGTTGAATTAAATAATCATGATTTTTTTCCATTACCCCCCTAGAAAATTGTAATTTTTTGTTTAGCCCCCCCCCCCCCCAATTCTTCCTGAGAAAAATTGATGCTTCCCCTCCCCGAAAATCCCCCGGGTCCCCTGGAAGTAAAATCTGGGCGCTCCCTAAAGACGTATCGGACAATTTCTGTACACGTCATTTCGTCATTCCGACATTAACCATCTGTTCATCCGCCGTTGAAGACCGGCGTAGAGACCAAAGAACACTAGTATAAGATAGATTATGTTGAACTGTATTATTTATAACATAATTGCGTTGTATGTGATAATTTGGTGCTGATAAATACTTTATCATACATTGTAGTATACATTTTTAGTGGTCTGAGTACACACATGTATCATGAAAAGTTGAGAACAACACGCCTACGCCGTATGTAATACAAAGGTCGACGTCAACATGTGCGCTCGTACCTGAACTGACCCTTAGGAAATACGCATTCACTTTTCCTCACATTACGTTTTTGTTCCTAAAGCTATTTTGCTCACGCTCACAGTATAGTGTACCATGCCATCTAATTTCAATTCTGGCCAGTTTCACAATAATGAATGTTATTGATGCGCCAAACTTCAGTTGTTGTAGATTAACTACTTTTACCCGTTGCACATGGGTCGTGTTCTACGTACTACATCATACAAGCGGTCATAACCTTAACGTGACGGTGTACACGTGTGTACGCGGCTGAAGTTGCGGTTGTTGGAAAAAACCCAGATACTATCACACGTACATTAACAGTTTTGAGAACTGATATAATGTTTGAGCGATCAACTTTGAAGGTAATAAGAATGTGTATTTGACGCCGAAACGCGTCGTAATGGATGTCAAAGGTCACGCCTGTCACGAGCACGACGTCCTTGTTACCTGCGCCTGTCAGCAGACTCGGCCAAAAAAAGTTGAAAAAAATAAAAAAAATAAAAAACTTTTATAAAAAATACATTTTGACTTTTAATTATATATAATCCTTAAACATTCTGGTTTTAAGAAAAATAAAACAATATTCTGATATAAATGAAAACTTATTTCAATTGAAATAATATGAACATGGAATAAAAGTACATAAACGGTTAAATTAGTTTATCAGTACGAACAATATAAAAGAAATACTACAGCTAAAATAAAATAATAATTTTGGCCTGAACGGCTTGCCATATGGGATATGCAAAAACTCGTTCTTTGTAGAAGTTTATTTACATGATAAAAGAATGATATTTACCCTTGTATTCAGATTGTACCAAAGTTATGTCTGTGGTACTTCTACTTTCAGTTTCACGGTGATAGTTCGCAGCATTGTAACGATCATCTTGTATAGCTTGGCTTTTAACACAACATGCAAGCATACGTATGTTCTGTGTACGTATGTAACGATGTGACATCAAGACCCCTTCTGTTTCAAATTGGTGTAGACAGTAGATGTCTCTCTTGCATGATCATATAAATGTGGGCTGTAAATGAAGGAAGTGACGTAATTTCTGACAAAGCTTGCCGTTTTTTTTTATTTTTTAACTTTTTTTTTCAACTTTTTTCAACGATCATTTTGCTTTGAACAATTTCCCTTCTAGACACCAACAATATATTACTGAGATTAAGATGTCTTCATACAAAAGCGATTAAGATGACGACATAACCTTTGACACGTCGCACAATTGTAAGTTGTAAAAACATGTGTATATGTTCTTCTGTTCGCTGGCGACTTCCCAGGCCGGGCGCGAGTTATAGGGCAATGCACGAAGGGGGACCGATTGTCTGCCATGGCAGACGAATACTCCTACCACGAGAACTTGTACAAGTAGCTGCAGTAAGCCATTGCAATAAATTATGGTCTTAAGTTTTTGTTCTGAGCATTCTATCATTCCGGGGATGCACTTCAAACTCACGCAAGATTCCTCGGAATGATAAACACTGAATAACGCCACCTTTGGAATTTGTGACTATTTTTTGCATTTAAGGAAAACATACACTCACTAATTCTTGATACTGCGAAATTCATTATTGTTGATACAGATTTGTGATTACTCTATTGTTGATGTTTGTCAGTACTTATTTATTTATTTATTTATTTATTTATTTATTTATTTGTTTGTTTGTTTTCGTAAACAAAACTAACTAGGCCTGAGTTCGTAACAATTTACTGCAACTCTTTGCAGGATTTTGATATCAAGCATTTCCTTTCCAATACTGCATAAACATGTGCCTTTTGAGTCAAACTTCTTACTCTTACTCCCGGCGTCGCATACATAGATGTTGTCATCATCATCTGTTGCAAGCCCTGTGAGACTTTCAACATCGTTTTTAGGGTATTTTTTGTATTCTCTGCAGATTTTATGAGCTTCAGAGTAGGTTGTTATTACGATGCGTGTCGACAACACAGTTACAGACTAAAATAGCCCTTAACTCCACTAAGGGCATAGTACATTCTAAACGGTATCTACACAAGACCCACTTGTACTACACTGGTGTTTTTTAAATTTTAATTCAAAGGCCACAGGTCCAAAATACAAGTCACTATGAACAAAAACACAATACGATAAAAAAATTTACAGTTCCAATTTATTTGTTTCAGCTCTTACAGTGGTAGAGCGTGTTTGTGAAAGGTTGCAAGAGTTTGTAAATCAAGCTACCTATACCTTGTTAGACTCTGGTTGGACTGTAAGATACGTCGTGACGTTCCGCCCTCACCGGCCTCCTCTCACCCGGGTTGGCGGATGTGTGGGGGCGCCCGTCACGGCGTACCTTACGGACTACTACCTGGTCAGATTATATCAGCCCAGTGAATTTTTCATAAGAAGATGGACAATAAAAATATTGTTGAAAATAATATACTTGAACCTAGCAATGGCAAAAAAAAATTCAATAGGAAGTTATAATCGTTATCAAATTCATTTGAGTCACAAAGAACACAAGTGTCGACTCAGTCACTTTGTCGTTTTCCTGTTTTAATTTTAATCCATACTGGCGTGAAGAGCATCTAAAATGTGCCAACATTCTTCAATGACTAATAATAATGATAATAACTGATGTTACGTAGAGCTTGAGTATTGGCACTGATGTATTCGAAGTAGTTTATTTTGTACTCTGAATTCATTAACATACAACTGTGTAGACGTTCACCTGGATGCGCTATTATTATAATGACTCGAGAGACGTTAGGTCTTTTGGTTGGTCGAGAGAGTATATTAATATTGGGACGTCTACGCATGTAATACAGCAGGTCGACGTCAGCATGTGCGCTCGTACTAGAATTCTAGAAGTAGTACCTGACTGACCCATTGGAAATACGCGTTCACTTTTCCTCGCGTGTTTGTTCCTAAAGCTATTGTGCTCACGCCCACAGTATAGTGTACCATCTTATTTTAATTCTGGCCAGTTTCACAATAATGAATGTTATTGATGCAACAAACTTTAGTTGTTTTAGATTAACTACCCTTACCCGTTGCACATGGATCGTGTCCTACGTAGTAGATCATGTACTACATCATACATGCGGTCATAACCTTAACGTGACGGTGTACACATGTATGTTGTTGGAAAAACAGATACTATCACACGTAAATTAATAGTTTTGAGAACTGGTATAATGTTTGAGCGATCAATTTTGAAGGTAATAAGAATGTGTATTTGACGCCGAAACACGTCGTATTGGATGTCAAAGATCACACCTGTCACGGGCACGACGTGCTCGGGACCGGCGTCTGTCAGCAGAGTCGGCCAAAAAAAAAGTTGAAAAAAAAAGTTGGAAAAATAAAAAACTTGCCATATATCCCAAGTAGATGATTGTAAAATTTATTTTTCCGTAGAGTTTATATCCGATTTAGATAAAGATTCACCTGTGCATTTTCGAATATCACACTAGTAACCACGATAACGGTGAGTAAGGTGAGTCGTGCTTCGCGTAGTAGAGAGTGCACGTGAGTACATGATGACATGTCCGATAGTACATGTAGTTTGTCATCCACGGCAATCGACGAGGGGTGTGTCATGTGTATTTACATCCTACCCCTTCCTTGTTTGTTTGACGTATTAAATATCATTCGATGAATACATAGAATTTGTTTTAAAATCGTATTAAGATTTCTTTATTTTTGACGTGGTGCACGGGGCCGGCATGAATACTAGTGTAGATGTGTGACTAAAAGCTATATAGTTACCATTTGCAGTACGGATTCCTCCAGTAAATCATGCTCATCGTATGAACTTGTCAGACATTCAACCGAAAACATTCACGAAAACCGAATAATTCTTTTCGTATTATCAATCTTATTTTATTTACAAATGTCAAATAATTTTTTAATATACTTTACTTCATTCTTACTAACATTGGCAAGGACCGACACGGAACAGTTATCAAAAGTATGTCAAAGTTCAAGTGCTGTAAACACATAGGTATGAGCGTACGAATACAGTGCGATAAAATTAAATTGTCAACAAACATAAATAGTAATTACCGTCGATAAAAAGAAACGAATTTATAACAAATATGCGGATGTGGAAAAAAATTACATTTTGTGAGCTTTTTTTCATGTGTCACTCGATCAAAGGAAGCCTATCTAGTACGGGGCTAAGTACGAGGAGTTGGGAGAAAATCATACACGATGACGATCGCGCCGCTGTTGTGAATCATTATGTATACGTGAAAATATAGGCAAAGCATTTCGATAAACCCACACGTTTTTCTTCTGAAAGTACATTTCAAGCAATATACACGATCAAATTATTGGACCCCAGACACGCGTACGACACACTTGCACTTGTCTAGTGTTGTCAGAGACTGGACAAGCTACGAGTACAGTCTGCGAGAATCTAGATCTGGCGTGGATTTGTATGAGTTGTCCTTGAAGTGTACTGAATCATATCTTGGTATTTCAAACAAGCACGGGGGATTATGTGCCAACAAGATGGAAAATCGCAAACTTCTTATAGATAAACGTTCGTTATACCACATTGTAGGTGAAGTCGTCCTATTTCATTTTATTTGTTGGGCTCTGACATTCCATTTTATTACTAAGGTATGTATTTCGAACGGGGGCGACTCATCCCAACTTTTACGGTCAGAGCGCTTTCACAAATCATGCGCCGTTTTCCGACTATTTGCATTTCGCGAGAAACAATTGATTAAAATATGGTGTGCACCCACAGGTGTGTTATGTAAGGATGTTGTTAACACCACTTGTAAATTCCCGCCGAGTAAAATTCTGACGTTGATTGGCTGTCATGCAATATAACGTGTAATACTTGCTCGTTAATACTGACCTCACATAGAGACAATAGTTTCCCCGCCAAAATGTAAAATCACAGGTGATGGGTTCATTTTTGCTCCTTATTTTGATTGGTTCTCAATACCTTTTCAAATACTTGTAAATCCGTCTTTACAACGACGACAGCTCAAAAAGTTCAAAATGGCTACACATCTATCTGTAATGTCTGTCTGTGAATTGCTGAGGCTCGATGGAAGATGCGACTTGTAAAGAAGGAGGAAGCCCAAAGTTGTGCCTACCTGTTTGGTTGGGATAACTGACATCATGCTAGGATAGATTTTATTTGCTACGTTTTTGACATCATGCTGGTTTTTTTCTTTTGTACGGATTGTGTTGGGTTGGGTTATGTGGGCAATGGACAACAGTTTGGCCAATTCCATTGTCTCGGAGAAGCAAACATTATAGGCTCGATTAGTTGAAAAAAGTTGGAAAAATTTGGGACAAAAATAACAATGACTTCATAGTTACGTGAACACAATTAATGAAAGCGTTCTATTTTGCCACTACCAGTTCAAAAAGAAGCTAAAATAAATTGAATGGCCGGCACTTTCTATCTTGCACTTCGCACATTTAGTCACCAATAACTTTAATTAATTCACTAATATTTAAATTTCTCCTCATTAATGCATGTCAAATTGTCTTTTTGAAATGGTATTGTATCATAGATCTCAGTCTCTCATTATATATGTTCACGATGAAAAAAAAATTCAGCAAAGAAAAACCAACCAGGTGGGCACAATAATGGAGCTGGACAAGAAGACCAGAGACAGTTGGATGTGATTATCAATCTCAAGGCAGACGTAAGTAATAATTGTCTTATAAAGTGATTTTACCAGTGTTATTGGAACATTAGAAGGTAGAGACTTTCATGTCTGTGGTATGTAACAGAATAAGATATTACAATATCAATGAATGTTATATATTGAAAAAGTATTTTTTTTAAAACTATTGTTTGATGAATTCACTTTCAGATGGAACATCCCCAAGATAGATGGATGTGATTTTCAATCCCAAGGCAGAAGTGAGTCAATAATTGTCTTATATATAATATAGTTTTTGTATTTTTTGAAATGGTATTGGTGTCTTGGGTCGCTCTCATAGCTGCATTTTTTCTGTGATTTTGAGGGCTTTTTCGTCTGTTTTCGTGCTTTTTTCGTTTCGACGTTTAACCCAAATCAAACGCTATAATTCTTCTAACGCAAACGCAAATTGACAGAACCGATTATCTGAATCTGTAGCGGTTTTGCTATATCACTTTTACTACGCTACAGACCCCCCCCCCCCTATTTAACGCTCCCCTCAAAAATCTGTCTCGGATCAGGGAGCACATTTTGTTGTTGTTTGATATTTCATCCCCTAACATTTAACCTAGCTAGTACTATAATCATAAAAATGGAGGAGTGCATTAATGTGGAAGGTAGTGAGGTAACTACTTGTTTAATATTAATAATAAGTCATACATGGAAGTTCAAAGTTGAGGTTTGTGTAATTTAAATACATCAAGAATTTGAAGCCCACTAAAGAAATGGTTGGAATGTGCAGAGATACAACTAAAAGAATAGCCTGGACTGCCATTTTTTGAGACTTGTGATTCAGCGTGTTCATTTTAAGCTGGCCACCGACCAGTTTGCCCGGCTTTTCAGTCAATTGGGTCGGCTATTCAGCTGCTAAAAAATTACAAATTACATGCAAAATTGGATTTGTACTTTGATAATTTCAAATTGCTAAGAAAAGCCCTAAAAATGAACTCTCTATTTCCGTTAGTAACGAAATATAAATGATCTAAATTGATCGTACTCAATATGTTATCGTACTCGGAATATCGGTTTTTGGTTTGCCGAGTTGACGTTCGGGTGGGGAGATCTACTCAATCGAGCACAAATATCAATCGAACATTACCGAACGTGAGAAATGGAACGGAGCTCGGCGGCATTGGCTTCCGATTGTTTCCGAAACTTACCTAAAATTCGAAGATCGGCATTCAAAATGACGTCGTCCAAGAAACATAAAGTACATCTCGTAAATACCCTCGGAAATTTTGGTTTTCCAAAGTGTGGTCGAACTAAGTTTGGTAGGTTGAGTTGCAACACTGTTCAGAGTGTAGGAATTTTCATTTAATTGTATAATTTGAATAACAAATCGCACAAATGACAGGATTTCTGATCGTGATCATGATATATGACATTGACAGATAATGTACTTTGACAGATCGTAACATATTGGCTGTTCAACTAAGTTCTAGTTCAGTGTCACACGAAGGCGATCATTTGAGCACATGTGATTTAAGTGATGTCTCTGATGCTTATCTTCGTATTTAATCTTGTCGGAGTTTACAAATAGATGACAAACGTGTTTTGGAATGTTGATGATGCTGATAACATATAGTCCATTTTCTCTAAACTTATTTACATACTACATGTACAAAGGCGTATATGTACGTGAGCTTTGAATTTTAATTTACATTATTTTAATGGTTTAACTGATTATGTAGTTATAGCCATTTCTGTGAGTAAATCTTTTGTTGACAACTTCGATAAATTTATGGATCAACAGATCTTGTATGTGAAAATCTTTAACTGTTTTTGGCAACATTTCAGTTTTCTTGTAAAGTTCATACATTGAAAATAATGTTAAGTTTTAAAGTAATAATAATAAGGTTACCTTTTTGAAATCTCGTTTTGAAGCAACTATGTATCACTACTATATAAAATGGAGTGAGCAGTTCTATTGTCTAAAGTTTGAAAGTGTGTACTTTTATTTTTGAAATTCTAAACCAACATTGTTTAACTAAATGCAGACAACAATGAATGGTTATGCACTACTCGTTTTAAAAATCCATAGCTATTTACAAAATAATTGAGATGTACAACAGTGTAGATAGAACATATGTTCACGTTTGGGAGAATGATCAGTGAAATTTCCCTGTAGGGTGATTAAAGGTACGTAACATCCTCTTTCAGAACATATTTGTAGATAAAGAAGAGACCAATAATTTGAGAATAGTACATGTACAGTACAAGTAGTTAGTTAGTTACCAGTCAGTCACTTCCATCAAAACAATAAAAAACCGCTTCACAATAAAGTTATTTAAAAATACAACGATAAAAGTAAGACCAGCTCAAATACAATGGTATAAAAGTAAGGCCAGCTTATAAAGCCAGCTTATAAAAGTAAGGCCAGCTCGAATACAATAATAAAAATAAGACCAGCTCGAATACAGTAATACAATGACGAGAAATATTGTAGTACTACTGAATCAGTCAGTCAGTCAGTCACCTGTAAGTCAGCCATCAAGTAGTACATGTACATTGCAAGGAGTCTGTCAGTCACTCGTCGGTCAGTCAGTCAGTCAGAAATGTTGTAGTACAACTGAAGCAGTCAGTCAGTCAGTCACCTGTCAGTCAGCCATCAAGTAGTACGTATACATTACAAGGAGTCAGTCAGTCAGTCAGTCACCAGTCAGTCAGTCAGTCACCAGTCAGTCAGTCAGTCAGTCAGTCACCAGACGGTCAGTAAGTCAGTCAGAAATGTTGTAGAACAACTGAAGCAGTCAGTCACTCACCTGTCACTCAGCCATCAGGTAGTAATGTGCATTACAAGGAGTCTGTCAGTCACTAGTCAGTCAGTCAGTCAGTCAGTCAGTCAGTTAGTCAGTCAGATATGTTGTAGTACAACTGAAGCAGACAGTCAGTCACCTGTCAGTCAGCCATCAAGTAGTACACGTACATTACAAGGAATCTGTCAGTCACTAGTCAGTCAGAAATGTTGTAGTACAACTAAAGCAGTCAGTCAGTCAGTCAGTCAGTAAGTCACCTTTCAGTCAACCAGCCATCAAGTAGTACATGTACATTACAAGGAGTCTGTCAGTCACTAGTCAGTCAGTCAGTCAGTCAGTCAGTCAGTCAGTCAGTCAGTCAGTCAATCAGTCAGTCACAAATGTTGTAGTACAACTGAAGCAGTCAGTCAGTCAGTCAGTCACCTGTCAGTCACCCAGCCATCAAGTAGTACATGCAAATTACAAGGAGTCTGTCAGTCACTAGTCAGTCAGTCAGAAATGTTGTAGTACAACTGAAGCAGTCAGCCAGTCACCTGTCAGTCAGCCATCAAGTAGTACATGTACATTACAAGTCAGTCAGTTAGTCAGTCAGCAGTCAGTCAGTCAGCAGTCAGTCAGTCAGTCAGTAGTACAACTGAAGAAGTCAGTCAGCCGCCAAGTAGTACATGTACATTACAAGGAGTCTGTCAGTCCCTAGTCGATCAGTCAGAAATGTTGTAGTACAACTGAAGCAGTCAGTCAGTCAGTCACCTGTCAGTCACCCAGCCATCAAGTAGTACATGTAAATTACAAGGAGTCTGTCAGTCACTCGTCAGTCAGTCAGAAATGTTGTAGTGCAACTGAAATAGTCAGTCAGTCACCTGTCAGTCAGCCATCAAGTTGTACATGTACATTTCAAGTCAGTCAGTCAGTTAGTCAGTCAGTCAGTCAGTAGTACAACTGTAGAAGTCAGTCAGCCACCAGGTAGTACATATAAATTAAAAGGAGTCTGTCAGTCACAAGTCAGTCAGTCAGTCAGTCAGTCAGTCAGTCAGTCAGTAGTACAACTGAAGAAGTCAGTCAGCCGCCAAGTAGTACATGTACATTACAAGGAGTCTGTCAGTCCCTAGTCGATCAGTCAGAAATGTTGTAGTACAACTGAAGCAGTCAGTCAGTCACTTGTCAGTCAGCCATTAAGCAGTATGTGTACATTACAAGGAGTCTGTCAGTCACTAGTCAGTCAATCAAAAATGTTGTAGTACAACTGAAATAGTCAGTCAGTCACCTGTCAGTCAGCCATCAAGTAGTACATGTACATTACAAGGAGTCTGTCAGTCACTAGTCAGTCAGTCAGTCAGTCAGTCAGTCAGTCAGAAATGTTGTAGTACGACTGAAACAGTCAGTCACTCACCTGTCACTCAGCCTTCAAAGTAGTACATGTACATTACAAGGAGTCTGTCATTCACAAGTCAGTCAGTCAGTCAGTCAGTCAGTCAGTCAGTCAGTCAGTAGTACAACCGAAGAAGTCAGTCAGCCACCAAGTAGTACATGTACATTACAAGGACTCTGTCAGTCCCTAGTCGATTAGTCAGAAATGTTGTAGTACAACTGAAGCAGTCAGTCAGTCAGTCAGTCAGTCAGTCAGTCAGTCAGTAGTACAACCGAAGAAGTCACCCAGCGATCGAGTAGGAGTCTGTCAGTCACTAGTCAGTCAGTCAGAAATGTTGTAGTACAACTGCAGCAGTCAGTCAGTCAGTCAGTCAGTCAGTCAGTCAGTCAGTCACCTGTCAGTCAGCCATCAAGCAGTACATGTACATTACAAGGAATCTGTCAGTCACTAGTCAGTCAGTCAGAAATATTGTAGTAAAACTGAAGAAGATAGTCAGTCACCTGTCAGTCAGCCATTAATTTAGTAGATGTACATTACAAGGAGTTTGTCAGTCACAAGTCAGTCAGTCAAAATGTTGTAGTGCAACTGAAATAGTCAGTCAGTCACCTGTCAGTCAGCCATCAAATAGTACATATACATTACAAGGAGTCTGTCAGTCACTAGCCAGCCAGTCAGTCAGTCAGTCAGTCAGTCAGTCAGTCAGAAATGTTGTAGTACAACAGAAACAGTCAGTCAGTCACCTGTCACTCAGCCATCAAAGTAGTACATGTACATTACAAGGACTCTGTCAGTGACCAGTCAGGCAGTCAATAGTACAACTGAAGAAGTCAGTCAGCAGCCAAGTAGTACATGTACATTACAAGGAGTCTGTCAGTCCCTAGTCGATCAGTCAAAAATGTTGTAGTACAACTGAAGCAGTCAGTCAGTCAGTCAGTCAGTCAGTCAGTCAGTCAGTTACCTGTCAGTCAGCCATCAAGCAGTACATGTACATTACAAGGAATCTGTCAGTCACTAGTCAGTCAGTCAGTCAGAAATGTTGTAGTACAACTGAAGCAGTCAGACAGTCAGTCAGTCACCTGTCAGACAGCCATCAAATTAGTAGATTACATTACAAGGAGTCTGTCAGTCACAAGTCAGTCATTGTCAGTCAGTCAGAAATGTTGTAGTACAACTGAAGCAGTCAGTTAGTCAGTAACCTGTCAGTCAGCCATTAAGTAGTACATGTACATTACAAGGAGTCTGTCAGTCACTAGTCAGTCAGAAATGTTGCAGTACAATTGAAGAAGTCAGTCAGCCACAAAGTAGTACATGTACATTACAAGGCGTCGGTCAGTCACTAGTCAGTCAGTCAGTCAGTCATAAATGTTTTAGTACAACCGAAATAGTCAGTCAGTCACCTGTCAGTCAGCCATGAAAGTAGTACATGTACATTACAAGGAGTCTGTCAGTCACCAGTCTGTCAATCTGTTAGTCAGTCAGTCAGTAGTACAACTGAAGAAGTCAGTCAGCCACCAAGTAGTTCATTTACATTTCAAGGAGTCTGTCAGTCACAAGTCAGTCAGTTAGTCAGTCAGTCAGAAATGTTGTAATACAACCGAAGCAGTCAGTCAGTAAGCCATCAAGTCGTCCCTAGTCGGTCAGTCAGAAAAGTTGTAGTACAACTGAAGCAGACAGTCAGTCAGTCACCTGTCAGTCAACCAGCCATCAAGTAGGACATGTATATTACAAGGAGTCTGTCAGCCACTAGTCAGTCAGTCAGAAATGTTGTAGTACAACTGAAGCAGACAGTCAGTCACCTGTCAGTCAGCCATCAAATTAGTAGATGACAGATGTACATTACACAGAGGCTGTCAGTCACTAGTCAGTCAGTCAGTGTCAGTCAGTCAGTCAGAAATGTTGTAGTACAACAGAAGCAGTCAGTCAGTCAGTCAGTCAGTCAGTCAGTCAGTCAGACATGTTGTAGTACAACTGAAACAGTCAATCACCTGTCGGTAAGCTATCAAGTAGTATGTGTACATCTAGTAGTACGTGCACAAGTTATCTATAAGGGTCTTTTGTCAGTACTAAGCACATGACAAGTAGTGACAACGTTATGTCACAAGTAGATTGTAGCTGAATGAATTAATATATTGAAGATTACCATAATTTTATTATAAGTAGTAATATTTTGTCAAAAAGGTCAATGTGAGTAGTGGCAACTTTAAGAGTAGATATTAAAATCCAAATGACTGTTATTTCATTCCATCAATAAGTTTATACTGTATTGTTTGTTTCATTCCTTTCAGGATGGAACTCCAAGGCCACGGAAGATGGCACGAAAAACAGATAGCAGATAAACATCAGACAGCCAATCAAGAAGCGGAAGAAGTAAGTGAAGATTTTGGAATTGTATCATTACATTTCTGACTGACTGACTGACTGACTGACTGACTGACTTGTGACTGACAAACTCCTTGTAATGTACATGTACTACTTGATGGCTGACTGACAGGTGACTGACTGACTGCTTCAGTCGTACTACAACATTTCTGACTGCCTGACTGACTGACTGACTGACTGACTGACTGACTGACTGGTGACTGACTCACCCCTTGTAATGTACACATACTGCTTAATGGCTGACTGACAGGTGACTGACTGACTGACTGACTGACTTACTTACTTACTGACTGACTGACTGACTGACTGACTGACTGACTGATTGACTGCTTCTGTTGTACTACAACATTTCTGACTGACTGACACTGACTGACTAGTGACTGACAGCCTCCTTGAAATGTACATCTGTAATCTACTAATTTGATGGCTGACTGACAGGTGACTGACTGTCTGCTTCAGTTGTACTACAACATTTCTGACTGACTGACTGACTGACTGACTGACTGACTGACTGATTGACTCGTGACTAACAGATTCCTTGTAATGTACATGTACTACTTGATGGCTGACTGACAGGAGACTGACTGCTTCGGTTGTATTACAACATTTCTGACGGACTGACTGTTTGACTGACTGACTGACTGACTGACTCGTGACTGACAGGCTCCTTGTAATATACATGTACTACTTTCATGGCCGACTGACAGGTGAGTGACTGACTGTTTCAGTTGTACTACAACATTTCTGACTGACTGACTAGTGACTGACAGACGCCTTGTAATGTACATGTACTACTTGGTGGCTGACTGACTTCTTCAATTGTACTGCAACATTTCAACATTTCTGACTGACTGACTGACTGACTGACTGACTGACTTGTGACTGACAAACTCCTTGTTATGTACATGTACTACTTGATGGCTGACTGACAGGTGACTGACTGACTGCTTCAGTTGTACTACAACATTTCTGACCGACTGACTGACTGACTGACTGACTGACTGACTGACTGACTGACTGACTGACTGACTTGTGACTGACAGACTCCTTGTAATGTATAATTATGTACTACTTGGTGGCTGACTGACTTCTTCAGTTGTACTACTGACTGACTGACTGACTGACTGACTGACTGACTGGTGACTGACAGGCTCCTTGTAATGTACATGTACTACTTTCATGGCCGACTGACAGGTGACTGACTGACTATTTCAGTCGTATTACAACATTTCTGACTGACTGACTAGTGACTGACAGACGCCTTGTATTAATGTACATGTACTACTTGGTGGCTGACTGACTTCTTCAATTGTACTGCAACATTTCTGACCGACTGACTGACTGACTAGTGACTAACAGACTCCTTGTAATGTACACATACTGCTTAATGGCTGACTGACAGGTGACTGACTGACTGACTGACTGACTGCTTCAGTTGTACTACAACATTTCTAAATGACTGACACTGACTGACTTGTGACTGACAGACTCCTTGTAATGTACATCTACTAATTTGATGGCTGACTGACAGATGACTGACTGTCTGCTTCAGTTGTACTACAACATGTCTGACTGACTGACTAGTGACTGACAGACTCCTTGTAATTTACATGTACTACTTGATGACTGGGTGACTGACAGGTGACTGACTGACTGACTGCTTCAGTTGTACTACAACATTTCTGACTAATCGACTAGGGACTGACAGATTCCTTGTAATGTACATGTACTACTTGGTGGTTGACTGACTTCTTCAGTTGTACTACTGACTGACTGACTGACTGACTGACTGACTGACTGACTGACTGACTGACTGACTGACATGTGACTGACAGACTCCTTGTAATGTATATGAACTACTTGGTGGCTGACTGACTTCTTCAGTTGTACTACTGACTGACTGACGGACTGACTGACTGAATAGTGACTGACAGACTCCTTGTAATGTACATGTACTACTTGATGGCTGACTGACTTCTTCAGTTGTACTACTGACTGACAGATGACTGACTGACAGCTTCAATTGAACTATAACATTTCTGACTGACTGACTGACTGACTAGTGACTGACAGACTCCTTGTAATTTACATGTACTACTTGATGACTGGGTGACTGACAGGTGACTGACTGACTGACTGCTTCAGTTGTACTACAGCATTTCTGACTAATCGACTAGGGACTGACAGACTCCTTGTAATGTACATGTACTACTTGATGGCTGACTGACTTCTTCAGTTGTACTACTGACTGACAGATGACTGACTGACAGCTTCAATTGAACTACAACATTTCTGACTGACTGACTGACTGACTGACTTGTGAATGACAAACTCCTTGTAATGTACATGTACTACTTGATGGCTGACTGACAGGTGACTGACAGGTGACTGACTGACTGCTTCAGTTGTACTGCAACATTTCTGACTGACTGACTGACTGACTGACTGACTGGTGACTGACTGACTCCTTGTAATGTACACATACTGCTTAATGGCTGACTGACAGGTGACTGACTGACTGACTGACTGACTAGTGACTGACAAATTCCTTAAAATGTACAAATACTGCTTAATGGCTGACTGACAGGTGACTGACTGACTGCTTCAGTTGTACTACAACATTTCTGACTGACTGACTGACTGACTGACACTGACTGACTTGTGACTGACAGACTCCTTGTAATGTACATCTACTAATTTGATGGCTGACTGACAGGTGACTGACTGTCTGCTTCAGTTGTACTACAACATTTCTGACTGACTAACTGACTAGTGACTGACAGACTCCTTGTAATTTACATGTACTACTTGATGACTGGGTGACTGACAGGTGACTGACTGACTGACTGCTTCAGTTGTACTACAGCATTTCTGACTAATCGACTAGGGACTGACAGACTCCTTGTAATGTACATGTACTACTTGATGGCTGACTGACTTCTTCAGTTCTACTACTGACTGACAGATGACTGACTGACAGCTTCAATTGAACTACAACATTTCTGACTGACTGACTGACTTGTGAATGACAAACTCCTTGTAATGTACATGTACTACTTGATGGCTGACTGACAGGTGACTGACAGGTGACTGACTGACTGCTTCAGTTGTACTACAACATTTCTGACTGACTGACTGACTGACTACTGACTGACTGACTGACTGACTGACTGACTGGTGACTGACTGACTCCTTGTAATGTACACATACTGCTTAATGGCTGATTGACAGGTGACTGACTGACTGACTGACTGACTGACTGACTAGTGACTGACAAATTCCTTAAAATGTACAAATACTGCTTAATGGCTGACTGACAGGTGACTGACTGACTGCTTCAGTTGTACTACAACATTTCTGACTGACTGACTGACTGACTGACTGACTGACTGACACTGACTGACTTGTGACTGACAGACTCCTTGTAATGTACATCTACTAATTTGATGGCTGACTGACAGGTGACTGACTGTCTGCTTCAGTTGTACTACAACATTTCTGACTGACTGACTGACTAGTGACTGACAGATTCCTTGTAATGTACATGTACTGCTTGATGGCTGACTGACAGGTGACTGACTGACTGACTGACTGACTGACTGCTTCAGTTGTACTACAACATTTCTGACTGACTAACTGACTAGTGACTGACAGACTCCTTGTAATTTACATGTACTACTTGATGACTGGGTGACTGACAGGTGACTGACTGACTGACTGCTTCAGTTGTACTACAGCATTTCTGACTAATCGACTAGGGACTGACAGACTCCTTGTAATGTACATGTATTACTTGATGGCTGACTGACTTCTTCAGTTGTACTACTGACTGACAGATGACTGACTGACAGCTTCAATTGAACTACAACATTTCTGACTGACTGACTGACTTGTGAATGACAAACTCCTTGTAATGTACATGTACTACTTGGTGGCTGACTGACAGGTGACTGACTGACTGCTTCAGTTGTACTAAAACATTTCTGACTGACTGACTGACTGACTGACTGACTGACTGACTGACTGACTGGTGACTGACTGACTCCTTGTAATGTACACATACTGCTTAATGGCTGATTGACAGGTGACTGACTGACTGACTGACTGACTGACTGACTAGTGACTGACAAATTCCTTAAAATGTACAAATACTGCTTAATGGCTGACTGACAGGTGACTGACTGACTGCTTCAGTTGTACTACAACATTTCTGACTGACTGACTGACTGACTGACTGACACTGACTGACTTGTGACTGACAGACTCCTTGTAATGTACATCTACTAATTTGATGGCTGACTGACAGGTGACTGACTGTCTGCTTCAGTTGTACTACAACATTTCTGACTGACTGACTGACTGACTGACTGACTGACTAGTGACTGACAGATTCCTTGTAATGTACATGTACTGCTTGATGGCCGACTGACAGGTGACTGACTGACTGCTTCAGTTGTACTACAACATTTCTGACTGACTGACTAGTGACTGACAGACTCATTGTAATTTACATGTACTACTTGATGACTGGGTGACTGACAGGTGACTGACTGACTGACTGTTTCAGTTGTACTACAACATTTCTGACTGACTGACTGACTGACTGACTGACACTGACTGACTTGTGACTGACAGACTCCTTGTAATGTACATCTACTAATTTGATGGCTGACTGACAGTTGACTGACTGTCTGCTTCAGTTGTACTACAACATTTCTGACTGACTGACTGACTGACTAGTGACTGACAGATTCCTTGTAATGTACATGTACTACTTGATGACTGGG
>NC_135564.1:16780956-16838456 GCF_964340395.1 Glandiceps talaboti | reverse complement strand
ATCAAGAAGTGGAAGAAGTAAGTGAAGATTTTGGACTTGTGTAATTACTGAGAATGGTCATTAAATTTTGTTGCCCAATATTTCTTCCCATCTGCAATGGAAAGTAAAAGTTATCTAAAAGTTCTTTTGTCAGTACTAAGCACACGACAAGTAATGACAACCTTATGTCACAAGTAGATTGTAGCAAAAAATGAAGAAATATTGGAGATGAACAGAATTGTATTGTTCGTGGTAATATATTTTCAAAAATGTTAAATTGAGTAGTGCAACTTTAAGAGTAAATATTAGAATCTAAATAACTGTTATTTCATTCCATCAATAAGTTTATACTGTATTGTTTGATTCATTCCTTTCAGGATGGAACTCAAGGTCACGGAAGATGACACGAACACAGATGGCAGATGAACACCAGACAGCCAATCAAGAAGTGGAAGAAGTAAGTGAAGATTTTGGAATTGTATAATTACTGAGAATGGTCATTAAATTTTGTTGCCCAATATTTCTTCCCATCTGTAATGGAAAGTATAAGTTATCAAAAAGTTCTTTTGTCAGTACTAAGCACGCAACAAGTAATGACAACCTTATGTCACAAGTAGATTGTAGCAGAACGAAGAAACATTTTGGAGATGAACAGAATTGTATTATCCGTTTTAATATCTTTTTAAAAAGGTTAAATTGAGTAGTGGCAACTTTAAGATGTAAATTTAGAATCTAAATAACTTATTTTATTCCATCAATAAGTTTAAACTGTATTACTTGATTCATTCCTTTCAGGATGGAACTCAAGGTCACGGAAGATGACACGAACACAGATGGCAGATGAACACCAGACAGCCAATCAAGAAGTGGAAGAAGTAAGTGAAGATTTTGGAAATGTATAATTACTGAGAATGGTGATTAACTTTTGTTGCCCAATATTTCTTCCCATCTGCAATGGAAAGTAAAAGTTATCTAAAAGTTCTTTTGTCAGTACTAAGCACACGACAAGTATTGACAACCTTATGTCACAAGTAGATTGTTGCAAAAATGAAGAAATATTGGAGATGAACAGAATTGTATTATTCGTGGTAATATCTTTTCAAAAATGTTAAATTGAGTAGTGCAACTTTAAGAGTAAATATTAGAATCTAAATAACTGTTATTTCATTCCATCAATACGTTTATACTGTATTGTTTGATTCATTCCTTTCAGGATGGAACTGAAGGTCACGGAAGATGACACGAACACAGATGGCAGATGAACACCAGACAGCCAATCAAGAAGTGGAAGAAGTAAGTGAAGATTTTGGAAATGTATAATTACTGAGAATGGTGATTAACTTTTGTTGCCCAATATTTCTTCCCATCTGCAATGGAAAGTATAAGTTATCAAAAAGTTCTTTTGTCAATACTAAGCACACAACAAGTAATGACAACCTTATGTCACAAGTAGATTGTAGCAGAATGAAGAAATATTTTGGAGATGAACAGAATTGTATTATCGGTGGTAATATCATTTCAAAAAGGTTAAATTGAGAAGTGGCAACTTTAAGAGTAAATATTAGAATCTAAATAACTGTTATTTCATTCCATCAATAAGTTTATACTGTATTGTTTGATTCATTCCTTTCAGGATGGAACTCAAGGTCACGGAAGATGACACGAACACAGATGGCAGATGAACACCAGACAGCCAATCGAGAAGTGGAAGAAGTAAGTGAAGATTTTGGAAATGTATAATTACTGAGAATGGTGATTAACTTTTGTTGCCCAATATTTCTTCCCATCTGCAATGGAAAGTATAAGTTATCAAAAAGTTCTTTTGTCAGTACTAAGCACACAACAAGTAATGACAACCTTATGTCACAAGTAGATTGTAGCAGAATGAAGAAATATTTTTGAAATGAACAGAATTGTATTGCCGTGGTAATATCTTTTCAAAAAGGTTAAATTGAGTAGTGGCAACTTTAAGAGTAAATATTAGAATCTAAATAACTGTTATTTCATTCCATCAATAAGTTTATACTGTATTGTTTGATTCATTCCTTTCAGGATGGAACTCAAGGTCACGGAAGATGACACGAACACAGATGGCAGATGAACACCAGACAGCCAATCAAGAAGTGGAAGAAGTAAGTGAAGATTTTGGAAATGTATAATTACTGAGAATGGTGATTAACTTTTGTTGCCCAATATTTCTTCCCATCTGCAATGGAAAGTATAAGTTATCAAAAAGTTCTTTTGTCAGTACTAAGCACACAACAAGTAATGACAACCTTATGTCACAAGTAGATTGTAGCAGAATGAAGAAATATTTTGGAGATGAACAGAATTGTATTATCGGTGGTAATATCATTTCAAAAAGGTTAAATTGAGAAGTGGCAACTTTAAGAGTAAATATTAGAATCTAAATAACTGTTATTTCATTCCATCAATAAGTTTATACTGTATTGTTTGATTCATTCCTTTCAGGATGGAACTCAAGGTCACGGAAGATGACACGAACACAGATGGCAGATGAACACCAGACAGCCAATCGAGAAGTGGAAGAAGTAAGTGAAGATTTTGGAAATGTATAATTACTGAGAATGGTGATTAACTTTTGTTGCCCAATATTTCTTCCCATCTGCAATGGAAAGTATAAGTTATCAAAAAGTTCTTTTGTCAGTACTAAGCACACAACAAGTAATGACAACCTTATGTCACAAGTAGATTGTAGCAGAATGAAGAAATATTTTTGAAATGAACAGAATTGTATTGCCGTGGTAATATCTTTTCAAAAAGGTTAAATTGAGTAGTGGCAACTTTAAGAGTAAATATTAGAATCTAAATAACTGTTATTTCATTCCATCAATAAGTTTATACTGTATTGTTTGATTCATTCCTTTCAGGATGGAACTCAAGGTCACGGAAGATGACACGAACACAGATGGCAGATGAACACCAGACAGCCAATCAAGAAGTGGAAGAAGTAAGTGAAGATTTTGGAAATGTATAATTACTGAGAATGGTGATTAACTTTTGTTGCCCAATATTTCTTCCCATCTGCAATGGAAAGTATAAGTTATCAAAAAGTTCTTTTGTCAGTACTAAGCACACAACAAGTAATGACAACCTTATGTCACAAGTAGATTGTAGCAGAATGAAGAAATATTTTGGAGATGAACAGAATTGTATTATTGGTGGTAATATCATTTCAAAAAGGTTAAATTGAGAAGTGGCAACTTTAAGAGTAAATATTAGAATCTAAATAACTGTTATTTCATTCCATCAATACGTTTATACTGTATTGTTTGATTCATTCCTTTCAGGATGGAACTGAAGGTCACGGAAGATGACACGAACACAGATGGCAGATGAACACCAGACAGCCAATCAAGAAGTGGAAGAAGTAAGTGAAGATTTTGGAAATGTATAATTACTGAGAATGGTGATTAACTTTTGTTGCCCAATATTTCTTCCCATCTGCAATGGAAAGTATAAGTTATCAAAAAGTTCTTTTGTCAATACTAAGCACACAACAAGTAATGACAACCTTATGTCACAAGTAGATTGTAGCAGAATGAAGAAATATTTTGGAGATGAACAGAATTGTATTATCGGTGGTAATATCATTTCAAAAAGGTTAAATTGAGAAGTGGCAACTTTAAGAGTAAATATTAGAATCTAAATAACTGTTATTTCATTCCATCAATAAGTTTATACTGTATTGTTTGATTCATTCCTTTCAGGATGGAACTCAAGGTCACGGAAGATGACACGAACACAGATGGCAGATGAACACCAGACAGCCAATCGAGAAGTGGAAGAAGTAAGTGAAGATTTTGGAAATGTATAATTACTGAGAATGGTGATTAACTTTTGTTGCCCAATATTTCTTCCCATCTGCAATGGAAAGTATAAGTTATCAAAAAGTTCTTTTGTCAGTACTAAGCACACAACAAGTAATGACAACCTTATGTCACAAGTAGATTGTAGCAGAATGAAGAAATATTTTTGAAATGAACAGAATTGTATTGCCGTGGTAATATCTTTTCAAAAAGGTTAAATTGAGTAGTGGCAACTTTAAGAGTAAATATTAGAATCTAAATAACTGTTATTTCATTCCATCAATAAGTTTATACTGTATTGTTTGATTCATTCCTTTCAGGATGGAACTCAAGGTCACGGAAGATGACACGAACACAGATGGCAGATGAACACCAGACAGCCAATCAAGAAGTGGAAGAAGTAAGTGAAGATTTTGGAAATGTATAATTACTGAGAATGGTGATTAACTTTTGTTGCCCAATATTTCTTCCCATCTGCAATGGAAAGTATAAGTTATCAAAAAGTTCTTTTGTCAGTACTAAGCACACAACAAGTAATGACAACCTTATGTCACAAGTAGATTGTAGCAGAATGAAGAAATATTTTGGAGATGAACAGAATTGTATTATCGGTGGTAATATCATTTCAAAAAGGTTAAATTGAGAAGTGGCAACTTTAAGAGTAAATATTAGAATCTAAATAACTGTTATTTCATTCCATCAATAAGTTTATACTGTATTGTTTGATTCATTCCTTTCAGGATGGAACTCAAGGTCACGGAAGATGACACGAACACAGATGGCAGATGAACACCAGACAGCCAATCAAGAAGTGGAAGAAGTAAGTGAAGATTTTGGAAATGTATAATTACTGAGAATGGTCATTAACTTTTGTTGCCCAATATTTCTTCCCATCTGTAATGGAAAGTATAAGTTATCAAAAATTTATTTTGTCAGTACTAAGCACACAACAAGTAATGACAACCTTATGTCACAAGTAGATTGTAGCAGAATGAAGAAATATTTTGGAAATGAACAGAATTGTATTACCGTGGTAATATCTTTTCAAAAAGGTTAAATTGAGTAGTGGCAACTTTAAGAGTAAATATTAGAATCTACATAACTGTTATTTTCATTCCATCAATAAGTTTATACTGTATTGTTTGATTCATTCCTTTCAGGATGGAACTCAAGGTCACGGAAGATGACACGAACACAGATGGCAGATGAACACCAGACAGCCAATCAAGAAGTTGAAGAAGTAAGTGAAGATTTTGGAATTGTATAATTACTGAGAATGGTCATTAAATTTTGTTGCCCAATATTTCTTCCCATCTGCAATGGAAAGTATAAGTTATCAAAAAGTTCTTTTGTCAATACTAAGCACACAACAAGTAATGACAACCTTATGTCACAAATAGATTGTAGCAGAATGAAGAAATATTTTGGAGATGAACAGAATTGTATTATCGGTGGTAATATCATTTCAAAAAGGTTAAATTGAGAAGTGGCAACTTTAAGAGTAAATATTAGAATCTAAATAACTGTTATTTCATTCCATCAATAAGTTTATACTGTATTGTTTGATTCATTCCTTTCAGGATGGAACTCAAGGTCACGGAAGATGACACGAACACAGATGGCAGATGAACACCAGACAGCCAATCGAGAAGTGGAAGAAGTAAGTGAAGATTTTGGAAATGTATAATTACTGAGAATGGTGATTAACTTTTGTTGCCCAATATTTCTTCCCATCTGCAATGGAAAGTATAAGTTATCAAAAAGTTCTTTTGTCAGTACTAAGCACACAACAAGTAATGACAACCTTATGTCACAAGTAGATTGTAGCAGAATGAAGAAATATTTTGGAGATGAACAGAATTGTATTATCGGTGGTAATATCATTTCAAAAAGGTTAAATTGAGAAGTGGCAACTTTAAGAGTAAATATTAGAATCTAAATAACTGTTATTTCATTCCATCAATAAGTTTATACTGTATTGTTTGATTCATTCCTTTCAGGATGGAACTCAAGGTCACGGAAGATGACACGAACACAGATGGCAGATGAACACCAGACAGCCAATCAAGAAGTGGAAGAAGTAAGTGAAGATTTTGGAAATGTATAATTACTGAGAATGGTGATTAACTTTTGTTACCCAATATTTCTTCCCATCTGCAATGGAAAGTATAAGTTATCAAAAAGTTCTTTTGTCAGTACTAAGCACACAACAAGTAATGACAACCTTATGTCACAAGTAGATTGTAGCAGAACGAAGAAACATTTTGGAGATGAACAGAATTGTATTATCCGTTTTAATATCTTTTTAAAAAGGTTAAATTGAGTAGTGGCAACTTTAAGATGTAAATTTAGAATCTAAATAACTTATTTTATTCCATCAATAAGTTTAAACTGTATTGCTTGATTCATTCCTTTCAGGATGGAACTCAAGGTCACTGAAGATGACACGAACACAGATGGCAGATGAACACCAGACAGCCAATCAAGAAGTGGAAGAAGTAAGTGAAGATTTTGGAAATGTATAATTACTGAGAATGGTCATTAACTTTTGTTGCCCAATATTTCTTCCCATCTGCAATGGAAAGTATAAGTTATCAAAAAGTTCTTTTGTCAGTACTAAGCACACAACAAGTAATGACAACCTTATGTCACAAGTAGATTGTAGCAGAATGAAGAAATATTTTGGAGATGAACAGAATTGTATTATCGGTGGTAATATCATTTCAAAAAGGTTAAATTGAGAAGTGGCAACTTTAAGAGTAAATATTAGAATCTAAATAACTGTTATTTCATTCCATCAATAAGTTTATACTGTATTGTTTGATTCATTCCTTTCAGGATGGAACTCAAGGTCACGGAAGATGACACGAACACAGATGGCAGATGAACACCAGACAGCCAATCGAGAAGTGGAAGAAGTAAGTGAAGATTTTGGAAATGTATAATTACTGAGAATGGTGATTAACTTTTGTTGCCCAATATTTCTTCCCATCTGCAATGGAAAGTATAAGTTATCAAAAAGTTCTTTTGTCAGTACTAAGCACACAACAAGTAATGACAACCTTATGTCACAAGTAGATTGTAGCAGAATGAAGAAATATTTTTGAAATGAACAGAATTGTATTGCCGTGGTAATATCTTTTCAAAAAGGTTAAATTGAGTAGTGGCAACTTTAAGAGTAAATATTAGAATCTAAATAACTGTTATTTCATTCCATCAATAAGTTTATACTGTATTGTTTGATTCATTCCTTTCAGGATGGAACTCAAGGTCACGGAAGATGACACGAACACAGATGGCAGATGAACACCAGACAGCCAATCAAGAAGTGGAAGAAGTAAGTGAAGATTTTGGAAATGTATAATTACTGAGAATGGTGATTAACTTTTGTTGCCCAATATTTCTTCCCATCTGCAATGGAAAGTATAAGTTATCAAAAAGTTCTTTTGTCAGTACTAAGCACACAACAAGTAATGACAACCTTATGTCACAAGTAGATTGTAGCAGAATGAAGAAATATTTTGGAGATGAACAGAATTGTATTATTGGTGGTAATATCATTTCAAAAAGGTTAAATTGAGAAGTGGCAACTTTAAGAGTAAATATTAGAATCTAAATAACTGTTATTTCATTCCATCAATACGTTTATACTGTATTGTTTGATTCATTCCTTTCAGGATGGAACTGAAGGTCACGGAAGATGACACGAACACAGATGGCAGATGAACACCAGACAGCCAATCAAGAAGTGGAAGAAGTAAGTGAAGATTTTGGAAATGTATAATTACTGAGAATGGTGATTAACTTTTGTTGCCCAATATTTCTTCCCATCTGCAATGGAAAGTATAAGTTATCAAAAAGTTCTTTTGTCAATACTAAGCACACAACAAGTAATGACAACCTTATGTCACAAGTAGATTGTAGCAGAATGAAGAAATATTTTGGAGATGAACAGAATTGTATTATCGGTGGTAATATCATTTCAAAAAGGTTAAATTGAGAAGTGGCAACTTTAAGAGTAAATATTAGAATCTAAATAACTGTTATTTCATTCCATCAATAAGTTTATACTGTATTGTTTGATTCATTCCTTTCAGGATGGAACTCAAGGTCACGGAAGATGACACGAACACAGATGGCAGATGAACACCAGACAGCCAATCGAGAAGTGGAAGAAGTAAGTGAAGATTTTGGAAATGTATAATTACTGAGAATGGTGATTAACTTTTGTTGCCCAATATTTCTTCCCATCTGCAATGGAAAGTATAAGTTATCAAAAAGTTCTTTTGTCAGTACTAAGCACACAACAAGTAATGACAACCTTATGTCACAAGTAGATTGTAGCAGAATGAAGAAATATTTTTGAAATGAACAGAATTGTATTGCCGTGGTAATATCTTTTCAAAAAGGTTAAATTGAGTAGTGGCAACTTTAAGAGTAAATATTAGAATCTAAATAACTGTTATTTCATTCCATCAATAAGTTTATACTGTATTGTTTGATTCATTCCTTTCAGGATGGAACTCAAGGTCACGGAAGATGACACGAACACAGATGGCAGATGAACACCAGACAGCCAATCAAGAAGTGGAAGAAGTAAGTGAAGATTTTGGAAATGTATAATTACTGAGAATGGTGATTAACTTTTGTTGCCCAATATTTCTTCCCATCTGCAATGGAAAGTATAAGTTATCAAAAAGTTCTTTTGTCAGTACTAAGCACACAACAAGTAATGACAACCTTATGTCACAAGTAGATTGTAGCAGAATGAAGAAATATTTTGGAGATGAACAGAATTGTATTATCGGTGGTAATATCATTTCAAAAAGGTTAAATTGAGAAGTGGCAACTTTAAGAGTAAATATTAGAATCTAAATAACTGTTATTTCATTCCATCAATAAGTTTATACTGTATTGTTTGATTCATTCCTTTCAGGATGGAACTCAAGGTCACGGAAGATGACACGAACACAGATGGCAGATGAACACCAGACAGCCAATCAAGAAGTGGAAGAAGTAAGTGAAGATTTTGGAAATGTATAATTACTGAGAATGGTCATTAACTTTTGTTGCCCAATATTTCTTCCCATCTGTAATGGAAAGTATAAGTTATCAAAAATTTATTTTGTCAGTACTAAGCACACAACAAGTAATGACAACCTTATGTCACAAGTAGATTGTAGCAGAATGAAGAAATATTTTGGAAATGAACAGAATTGTATTACCGTGGTAATATCTTTTCAAAAAGGTTAAATTGAGTAGTGGCAACTTTAAGAGTAAATATTAGAATCTACATAACTGTTATTTTCATTCCATCAATAAGTTTATACTGTATTGTTTGATTCATTCCTTTCAGGATGGAACTCAAGGTCACGGAAGATGACACGAACACAGATGGCAGATGAACACCAGACAGCCAATCAAGAAGTTGAAGAAGTAAGTGAAGATTTTGGAATTGTATAATTACTGAGAATGGTCATTAAATTTTGTTGCCCAATATTTCTTCCCATCTGCAATGGAAAGTATAAGTTATCAAAAAGTTCTTTTGTCAATACTAAGCACACAACAAGTAATGACAACCTTATGTCACAAATAGATTGTAGCAGAATGAAGAAATATTTTGGAGATGAACAGAATTGTATTATCGGTGGTAATATCATTTCAAAAAGGTTAAATTGAGAAGTGGCAACTTTAAGAGTAAATATTAGAATCTAAATAACTGTTATTTCATTCCATCAATAAGTTTATACTGTATTGTTTGATTCATTCCTTTCAGGATGGAACTCAAGGTCACGGAAGATGACACGAACACAGATGGCAGATGAACACCAGACAGCCAATCGAGAAGTGGAAGAAGTAAGTGAAGATTTTGGAAATGTATAATTACTGAGAATGGTGATTAACTTTTGTTGCCCAATATTTCTTCCCATCTGCAATGGAAAGTATAAGTTATCAAAAAGTTCTTTTGTCAGTACTAAGCACACAACAAGTAATGACAACCTTATGTCACAAGTAGATTGTAGCAGAATGAAGAAATATTTTGGAGATGAACAGAATTGTATTATCGGTGGTAATATCATTTCAAAAAGGTTAAATTGAGAAGTGGCAACTTTAAGAGTAAATATTAGAATCTAAATAACTGTTATTTCATTCCATCAATAAGTTTATACTGTATTGTTTGATTCATTCCTTTCAGGATGGAACTCAAGGTCACGGAAGATGACACGAACACAGATGGCAGATGAACACCAGACAGCCAATCAAGAAGTGGAAGAAGTAAGTGAAGATTTTGGAAATGTATAATTACTGAGAATGGTGATTAACTTTTGTTACCCAATATTTCTTCCCATCTGCAATGGAAAGTATAAGTTATCAAAAAGTTCTTTTGTCAGTACTAAGCACACAACAAGTAATGACAACCTTATGTCACAAGTAGATTGTAGCAGAACGAAGAAACATTTTGGAGATGAACAGAATTGTATTATCCGTTTTAATATCTTTTTAAAAAGGTTAAATTGAGTAGTGGCAACTTTAAGATGTAAATTTAGAATCTAAATAACTTATTTTATTCCATCAATAAGTTTAAACTGTATTGCTTGATTCATTCCTTTCAGGATGGAACTCAAGGTCACTGAAGATGACACGAACACAGATGGCAGATGAACACCAGACAGCCAATCAAGAAGTGGAAGAAGTAAGTGAAGATTTTGGAAATGTATAATTACTGAGAATGGTCATTAACTTTTGTTGCCCAATATTTCTTCCCTTCTGCAATGGAAAGTATAAGTTATCTAAAAGTTCTTTTGTCAGTACTAAGCACACAACAAGTAATGACAACCTTATGTCACAAGTAGATTGTAGCAGAATGAAGAAATATTTTGGAGATGAACAGAATTGTATTATCCGTGGTAATATCTTTTCAAAAAGTTTAAATTGAGTAGTGGCAACTTTAAGAGTAAATATTAGAATCTAAATAACTCTTATTTCATTCCATCAATAAGTTTATGCTGTATTGTTTGATTCATTCCTTTCAGGATGGAAATCAAGGTCACGGAAGATGACACGAACACAGATGGCAGATGAACACCAGACAGCCAATCAAGAAGTGGAAGAAGTAAGTGAAGATTTTGGAAATGTATAATTACTGAGAATGGTGATTATCTTTTGTTGCCCAATATTTCTTCCCATCTGCAATGGAAAGTATAAGTTATCAAAAAGTTCTTTTGTCAGTACTAAGCACACAACAAGTAATGACAACCTTATGTCACAAGTAGATTGTAGCAGAATGAAGAAATATTTTGGAGATGAACAGAATTGTATTATCGGTGGTAATATCATTTCAAAAAGGTTAAATTGAGAAGTGGCAACTTTAAGAGTAAATATTAGAATCTAAATAACTGTTATTTCATTCCATCAATAAGTTTATACTGTATTGTTTGATTCATTCCTTTCAGGATGGAACTCAAGGTCACGGAAGATGACACGAACACAGATGGCAGATGAACACCAGACAGCCAATCGAGAAGTGGAAGAAGTAAGTGAAGATTTTGGAAATGTATAATTACTGAGAATGGTGATTAACTTTTGTTGCCCAATATTTCTTCCCATCTGCAATGGAAAGTATAAGTTATCAAAAAGTCCTTTTGTCAGTACTAAGCACACAACAAGTAATGACAACCTTATGTCACAATTAGAATGTAGGAGAACGAAGAAACATTTTGGAGATGAACAGAATTGTATTATCCGTGGTAATATCTTTTCAAAAAGGTTAAATTGAGTAGTGACAACTTTAAGAGTAAATATTAGAATCTAAATAACTGTTATTTCATTCCATCAATACGTTTATACTGTATTGTTTGATTCATTCCTTTCAGGATGGAACTCAAGGTCACGGAAGATGACACGAACACAGAAGGCAGATGAACACCAGACAGCCAATCAAGAAGTGGGAGAAGTAAGTGAAGATTTTGGAAATGTATAATTACTGAGAATGGTGATTAACTTTTGTTGCCCAATATTTCTTCCCTTCTGCAATGGAAAGTATAAGTTATCTAAAAGTTCTTTTGTCAGTACTAAGCACACAACAAGTAATGACAACCTTATGTCACAAGTAGATTGTAGCAGAATGAAGAAATATTTTTGAGATGAACAGAATTGTATTATCCGTGGTAATATCTTTTCAAAAAGTTTAAATTGAGTAGTGGCAACTTTAAGAGTAAATATTAGAATCTAAATAACTCTTATTTCATTCCATCAATAAGTTTATGCTGTATTGTTTGATTCATTCCTTTCAGGATGGAAATCAAGGTCACGGAAGATGACACGAACACAGATGGCAGATGAACACCAGACAGCCAATCAAGAAGTGGAAGAAGTAAGTGAAGATTTTGGAAATGTATAATTACTGAGAATGGTGATTAACTTTTGTTGCCCAATATTTCTTCCCATCTGCAATGGAAAGTATAAGTTATCAAAAAGTTCTTTTGTCAGTACTAAGCACACAACAAGTAATGACAACCTTATGTCACAAGTAGATTGTAGCAGAATGAAGAAATATTTTGGAGATGAACAGAATTGTATTATCGGTGGTAATATCATTTCAAAAAGGTTAAATTGAGAAGTGGCAACTTTAAGAGTAAATATTAGAATCTAAATAACTGTTATTTCATTCCATCAATAAGTTTATACTGTATTGTTTGATTCATTCCTTTCAGGATGGAACTCAAGGTCACGGAAGATGACACGAACACAGATGGCAGATGAACACCAGACAGCCAATCAAGAAGTGGAAGAAGTAAGTGAAGATTTTGGAAATGTATAATTACTGAGAATGGTCATTAACTTTTGTTGCCCAATATTTCTTCCCATCTGCAATGGAAAGTATAAGTTATCAAAAAGTTCTTTTGTCAGTACTAAGCACACAACAAGTAATGACAACCTTATGTCACAAGTAGATTGTAGCAGAATGAAGAAATATTTTTGAGATGAACAGAATTGTATTATCCGTGGTAATATCTTTTCAAAAAGTTTAAATTGAGTAGTGGCAACTTTAAGAGTAAATATTAGAATCTAAATAACTCTTATTTCATTCCATCAATAAGTTTATGCTGTATTGTTTGATCCATTCCTTTCAGGATGGAAATCAAGGTCACGGAAGATGACACGAACACAGATGGCAGATGAACACCAGACAGCCAATCAAGAAGTGGAAGAAGTAAGTGAAGATTTTGGAAATGTATAATTACTGAGAATGGTGATTAACTTTTGTTGCCCAATATTTCTTCCCATCTGCAATGGAAAGTATAAGTTATCAAAAAGTTCTTTTGTCAGTACTAAGCACACAACAAGTAATGACAACCTTATGTCACAAGTAGATTGTAGCAGAATGAAGAAATATTTTGGAGATGAACAGAATTGTATTATCGGTGGTAATATCATTTCAAAAAGGTTAAATTGAGAAGTGGCAACTTTAAGAGTAAATATTAGAATCTAAATAACTGTTATTTCATTCCATCAATAAGTTTATACTGTATTGTTTGATTCATTCCTTTCAGGATGGAACTCAAGGTCACGGAAGATGACACGAACACAGATGGCAGATGAACACCAGACAGCCAATCAAGAAGTGGAAGAAGTAAGTGAAGATTTTGGAAATGTATAATTACTGAGAATGGTGATTAACTTTTGTTGCCCAATATTTCTTCCCATCTGCAATGGAAAGTATAAGTTATCAAAAAGTTCTTTTGTCAGTATTAAGCACACAACAAGTAATGACAACCTTATGTCACAAGTAGATTGTAGCAGAATGAAGAAATATTTTGGAGATGAACAGAATTGTATTATCCGTGGTAATATCTTTTCAAAAAGGTTAAATTGAGTAGTGGCAACTTTAAGAGTAAATATTAGAATTTAAATAACTGTTATTTCATTCCATCAATAAGTTTATACTGTATTGTTTGATTCATTCCTTTCAGGATGGAACTCAAGGTCACGGAAGATGACACGAACACAGATGGCAGATGAACACCAGACAGCCAATCAAGAAGTGGAAGAAGTAAGTGAAGATTTTGGAAATGTATAATTACTGAGAATGGTGATTAACTTTTGTTGCCCAATATTTCTTCCCATCTGCAATGGAAAGTATAAGTTATCAAAAAGTTCTTTTGTCAGTACTAAGCACACAACAAGTAATGACAACCTTATGTCACAAGTAGATTGTAGCAGAATGAAGAAATATTTTTGAGATGAACAGAATTGTATTATCCGTGGTAATATCTTTTCAAAAAGTTTAAATTGAGTAGTGGCAACTTTAAGAGTAAATATTAGAATCTAAATAACTGTTATTTTCATTCCATCAATAAGTTTATACTGTATTGTTTGATTCATTCCTTTCAGGATGGAACTCAAGGTCACGGAAGATGACACGAACACAGATGGCAGATGAACACCAGACAGCCAATCAAGAAGTGGAAGAAGTAAGTGAAGATTTTGGAAATGTATAATTACTGAGAATGATCTTTAACTTTTGTTGCCCAATATTTCGTACCATCTGCAATGGAAAGTATAAGTTATCAAAAAGTTCTTTTGTCAGTACTAAGCACACAACAAGTAATGACAACCTTATGTCACAAGTAGATTGTAGGAGAATGAAGAAATATTTTGGAGATGAACAGAATTGTATTATCCGTGGTAATATCTTTTCAAAAAGGTTAAATTGAGTAGTGGCAACTTTATGAGTAAATATTAGAATCTAAATAACTGTTATTTCATTCCATCAATAAGTTTATGCTGTATTGTTTGATTCATTCCTTTCAGGATGGAACTCAAGGTCACGGAAGATGGCACGAACACAGATGGCAGATGAACACCAGACAGCCAATCAAGAAGTGGAAGAAGTAAGTGAAGATTTTGGAAA
Source organism: Glandiceps talaboti (assembly GCF_964340395.1). NCBI lineage: Eukaryota > Metazoa > Hemichordata > Enteropneusta > Spengelidae > Glandiceps > Glandiceps talaboti. The sequence goes on along the minus strand of NC_135564.1, from coordinate 16,823,732 downwards.
TGTATAATTACTGAGAATGATCTTTAACTTTTGTTGCCCAATATTTCGTCCCATCTGCAATGGAAAGTATAAGTTATCTAAGAGTTCTTTTGTCAGTACTAAGCACACAACAAGTAATGACAACCTTATGTCACAAGTAGATTGTAGCAGAATGAAGAAATATTTTGGAGATGAACAGAATTGTATTATCCGTTGTAATATCTTTTCAAAAAGGTTAAATTGAGTAGTGGCAACTTTATGAGTAAATATTAGAATCTAAATAACTGTTATTTCATTCCATCAATAAGTCTATACTGTATTGTTTGATTCATTCCTTTCAGGATGGAACTCAAGGTCACGGAAGATGACACGAACACAGATGGCAGATGAACACCAGACAGCCAATCAAGAAGTGGAAGAAGTAAGTGAAGATTTTGGAAATGTATAATTACTGAGAATGGTCATTAACTTTTGTTGCCCAATATTTCGTCCCATCTGCAATGGAAAGTATAAGTTATCAAAAAGTTCTTTTGTCAGTACTAAGCACACAACAAGTAATGACAACCTTATGTCACAAGTATATTGTAGCAGAATGAAGAAATATTTTGGAAATGAACAGAATTGTATTACCGTGGTAATATCTTTTCAAAAAGGTTAAATTGAGTAGTGGCAACTTTAAGAGTAAATATTAGAATCTAAATAACTGTTATTTTCATTCCATCAATAAGTTTATACTGTATTGTTTGATTCATTCCTTTCAGGATGGAACTCAAGGTCACGGAAGATGACACGAACACAGATGGCAGATGAACACCAGACAGCCAATCAAGAAGTGGAAGAAGTAAGTGAAGATTTTGGAAATGTATAATTACTGAGAATGGTCATTAACTTTTGTTGCCCAATATTTCGTCCCATCTGTAATGGAAAGTATAAGTTATCAAAAAGTTCTTTTGTCAGTACTAAGCACACAACAAGTAATGACAACCTTATGTCACAAGTAGATTGTAGCAGAATGAAGAAATATTTTGGAGATGAACAGAATTGTATTATCCGTGGTAATATCTTTTCAAAAAGGTTAAATTGAGTAGTGGCAACTTTAAGAGTAAATATTAGAATCTAAATAACTGTTATTTTATTCCATCAATAAGTTTATACTGTATTGTTTGATTCATTCCTTTCAGGATGGAACTCAAGGTCACGGAAGATGACACGAACACAGATGGCAGATGAACACCAGACAGCCAATCAAGAAGTGGAAGAAGTAAGTGAAGATATTGGAATTGTATAACTACTGAGAATGGTCATTATATTTTGTTGCCCAATATTCCTTCCCATCTGCAATGGAAAGTATACGTTATCTAAGAGTTCTTTTGTCAGTACTAAGCACACAACAAGTAATGACAACCTTATGTCACAAGTAGATTGTAGCAGAATGAAGTATTATCGGTGGTAATATCATTTCAAAAAGGTTAAATTGAGTAGTGGCAACTTTAAGAGTAAATATTAGAATCTAAATAACTGTTATTTTCATTCCATCAACAAGTTTATACTGTATTGTTTGATTCATTCCTTTCAGGATGGAACTCAAGGTCACGGAAGATGACACGAACACAGATGGCAGATGAACACCAGACAGCCAATCAAGAAGTGGAAGAAGTAAGTGAAGATTTTGGAATTGTATAACTACTGAGAATGGTCATTACATTTTGTTGCCCAATATTCCTTCCCATCTGCAATGGAAAGTATAAGTTATCTAAGAGTTCTTTTGTCAGTACTAAGCACACAACAAGTAATGACAACCTTATGTCACAAGTAGATTGTAGCAGAATGAAGAAATATTTTGGAGATGAACAGAATTGTATTATCCGTGGTAATATCTTTTCTAAAGGTTAAATTGAGTAGTGGCAACTTTTTGAGTAAATATTAGAATCTAAATAACTGTTATTTCATTCCATCAATAAGTTTATACTGTATTGTTTGATTCATTCCTTTCAGGATGGAACTCAAGGTCACAGAAGATGACACGAACACAGATGGCAGATGAACACCAGACAGCCAATCAAGAAGTGCAAGAAGTAAGTGAAGATTTTGGAAATGTATAATTACTGAGAATGGTCATTAACTTTTGTTGCCCAATATTTCTTCCCATCTGCAATGGAAAGTATAAGTTATCAAAAAGTTCTTTTGTCAGTACTAAGCACACAACAAGTAATGACAACCTTATGTCACAAGTAGATTGTAGCAGAATGAAGAAATATTTTGGAGATGAACAGAATTGTATTATCCGTGGTAATATCTTTTCTAAAGGTTAAATTGAGTAGTGGCAAATTTTTGAGTAAATATTAGAATCTAAATAACTGTTATTTCATTCCATCAATAAGTTTATACTGTATTGTTTGATTCATTCCTTTCAGGATGGAACTCAAGGTCACGGAAGATGACACGAACACAGATGGCAGATGAACACCAGACAGCCAATCAAGAAGTGGAAGAAGTAAGTGAAGATTTTGGAAATGTATAATTACTGAGAATGGTCATTAACTTTTGTTGCCCAATATTTCTTCCCATCTGCAATGGAAAGTATAAGTTATCAAAAATTTCTTTTGTCAGTACTAAGCACACAACAAGTAATGACAACCTTATGTCACAAGTAGATTGTAGCAGAATGAAGAAATATTTTGGAGATGAACAGAATTGTATTATCCGTTGTAATATCTTTTCAAAAAGGTTAAATTGAGTAGTGGCAACTTTAAGAGTAAATATTAGAATCTAAATAACTGTTATTTTCATTCCATCAATAAGTTTATACTGTATTGTTTGATTCATTCCTTTCAGGATGGAACTCAAGGTCACGGAAGATGACACGAACACAGATGGCAGATGAACACCAGACAGCCAATCAAGAAGTGGAAGAAGTAAGTGAAGATTTTGGAATTGTATAACTACTGAGAATGGTCATTAACTTTTGTTGCCCAATATTTCGTCCCATCTGCAATGGAAAGTATAAGTTATCAAAAATTTCTTTTGTCAGTACTAAGCACACAACAAGTAATGACAACCTTATGTCACAAGTAGATTGTAGCAGAATGAAGAAATATTTTGGAGATGTACAGAATTGTATTATCCGTGGTAATATCTTTTCTAAAGGTTAAATTGAGTAGTGGCAACTTTTTGAGTAAATATTAGAATCTAAATAACTGTTATTTCATTCCATCAATAAGTTTATACTGTATTGTTTGATTCATTCCTTTCAGGATGGAACTCAAGGTCACGGAAGATGACACGAACACAGATGGCAGATGAACACCAGACAGCCAATCAAGAAGTGGAACAAGTAAGTGAAGATTTTGGAAATGTATAATTACTGAGAATGGTCATTAACTTTTGTTGCCCAATATTTCTTCCCATCTGCAATGGAAAGTTTAAGTCATTAAAAAGTTCTTTTGTCAGTACTAAGCACACAACAAGTAATGACAACCTTATGTCACAAGTATATTGTAGCAGAATGAAGAAATATTTTGGAGATGAACAGAATTGTATTATCCGTGGTAATATCTTTTCAAAAAGGTTAAATTGAGTAGTGGCAACTTTACGAGTAAATATGAGAATCTAAATAACTGTTATTTCATTCCATCAATAAGTTTATGCTGTATTGTTTGATTCATTCCTTTCAGGATGGAACTCAAGGTCACGGAAGATGACACGAACACAGATGGCAGATGAGCACCAGACAGCCAATCAAGAAGTGGAAGAAGTAAGTGAAGATTTTGGAAATGTATAGTTACTGAGAATGGTCATTAACTTTTGTTGCCCAATATTTCGTCCCATCTGCAATAGAAAGTATAAGCTATCAAAAATTTCTTTTGTCAGTACTAAGCACACAACAAGTAATGACAACCTTATGTCACAAGTAGATTGTAGCAGAATGAAGAAATATTTTGGAAATGAACAGAATTGTATTACCGTGGTAATATCTTTTCAAAAAGGTTAAATTGAGTAGTGGCAACTTTAAGAGTAAATATTAGAATCTAAATAACTGTTATTTTCATTCCATCAATAAGTTTATACTGTATTGTTTGATTCATTCCTTTCAGGATGGAACTCAAGGTCACGGAAGATGACACGAACACAGATGGCAGATGAACACCAGACAGCCAATCAAGAAGTGGAAGAAGTAAGTGAAGATTTTGGAAATGTATAATTACTGAGATTGGTCATTAACTTTTGTTGCCCAATATTTCGTCCCATCTGCAATGGAAAGTATAAGTTATCAAAAAATTCTTTTGTCAGTACTAAGCACACAACAAGTAATGACAACCTTATGTCACAAGTAGATTGTAGCAGAATGAAGAAATATTTTGGAGATGAACAGAATTGTATTATCGGTGGTAATATCATTTCAAAAAGGTTAAATTGAGAAGTGGCAACTTTAAGAGTAAATATTAGAATCTAAATAACTGTTATTTCATTCCATCAATAAGTTTATACTGTATTGTTTGATTCATTCCTTTCAGGATGGAACTCAAGGTCACGGAAGATGACACGAACACAGATGGCAGATGAACACCAGACAGCCAATCAAGAAGTGGAAGAAGTAAGTGAAGATTTTGGAAATGTATAATTACTGAGAATGGTGATTAACTTTTGTTGCCCAATATTTCTTCCCATCTGCAATGGAAAGTATAAGTTATCAAAAAGTTCTTTTGTCAGTACTAAGCACACAACAAGTAATGACAACCTTATGTCACAAGTAGATTGTAGCAGAATGAAGAAATATTTTGGAGATGAACAGAATTGTATTATCCGTGGTAATATCTTTTCAAAAAGGTTAAATTGAGTAGTGGCAATTTTAAGAGTAAATATTAGAATCTAAATAACTGTTATTTCATTCCATCAATAAGTTTATGCTGTATTGTTTGATTCATTCCTTTCAGGATGGAACTGAAGGTCACGGAAGATGACACGAACATAGATGGCAGATGAACACCAGACAGCCAATCAAGAAGTGGAAGAAGTAAGTGAAGATTTTGGAATTGTATAACTACTGAGAATGGTCATTACATTTTGTTGCCCAATATTCCTTCCCATCTGCAATGGAAAGTATAAGTTATCTAAGAGTTCTTTTGTCAGTACTAAGCACACAACAAGTAATGACACCCTTATGTCACAAGTAGATTGTAGCAGAATGAAGAAATATTTTGGAGATGAACAGAATTGTATTATCCGTGGTAATATCTTTTCAAAAAGGTTAAATTGAGTAGTGGCAACTTTAAGAGTAAATATTAGAATCTAAATAACTGTTATTTCATTCCATCAATAAGTTTATACTGTATTGTTTGATTCATTCCTTTCAGGATGGAACTCAAGGTCACGGAAGATGGCACGAACACAGATGGCAGATGAACACCAGACAGCCAATCAAGAAGTGGAAGAAGTAAGTGAAGATTTTGGAATTGTATAACTACTGAGAATGGTCATTAAATTTTGTTGCCCAATATTCCTTCCCATCTGCAATGGAAAGTATAAGTTATCTAAGAGTTCTTTTGTCAGTACTAAGCACACAACAAGTAATGACAACCTTATGTCACAAGTAGATTGTAGCAGAATGAAGAAATATTTTGGAGATGAACAGAATTGTATTATCCGTGGTAATATCTTTTCAAAAAGGTTAAATTGAGTAGTGGCAACTTTAAGAGTAAATATTAGAATCTAAATAACTGTTATTTCATTCCATCAATAAGTTTATACTGTATTGTTTGATTCATTCCTTTCAGGATGGAACTCAAGGTCACGGAAGATGGCACGAACACAGATGGCAGATGAACACCAGACAGCCAATCAAGAAGTGGAAGAAGTAAGTGAAGATTTTGGAATTGTATAACTACTGAGAATGGTCATTAAATTTTGTTGCCCAATATTCCTTCCCATCTGCAATGGAAAGTATAAGTTATCTAAGAGTTCTTTTGTCAGTACTAAGCACACAACAAGTAATGACAACCTTATGTCACAAGTAGATTGTAGCAGAATGAAGAAATATTTTGGAGATGAACAGAATTGTATTATCCGTGGTAATATCTTTTCAAAAAGGTTAAATTGAGTAGTGGCAACTTTATGAGTAAATATTAGAATCTAAATAACTGTTATTTCATTCCATCAATAAGTTTATACTGTATTGTTTGATTCATTCCTTTCAGGATGGAACTCAAGGTCACGGAAGATGACACGAGCACAGATGGCAGATGAACACCAGGCAGCCAATTAAGAAGTGGAAGAAGTAAGTGAAGATTTTGGAATTGTATAACTACTGAGAATGGTCATTAAATTTTGTTGCCCAATATTCCTTCCCATCTGCATTGGAAAGTATAAGTTATCTAAGAGTTCTTTTGTCAGTACTAAGCACACAACAAGTAATGACAACCTTATGTCACAAGTAGATTGTAGCAGAATGAAGAAATATTTTGGAGATGAACAGAATTGTATTATCCGTGGTAATATCTTTTCAAAAAGGTTAAATTGAGTAGTGGCAACTTTAAGAGTAAATATTAGAGTCTAAATATCTGTTATTTCATTCCATCAATAAGTTTATACTGTATTGTTTGATTCATTCCTTTCAGGATGGAACTCAAGATCACGGAAGATGACACGAACACAGATGGCAGATGAACACCAGACAGCTAATCAAGAAGTGGAAGAAGTAAGTGAAGATTTTGGAAATGTATAATTACTGAGAATGGTTATTAACTTTTGTTGCCCAATATTTCTTCCAATCTGCAATGGAAAGTATAAGTTATCAAAAAGTTCTTTTGTCAGTACTAAGCACACAACAAGTAATGACAACCTCATGTCACAAGTAGATTGTAGCAGAATGAAGAAATATTTTGGAAATGAACAGAATTGTATTATCGGTGGTAATATCATTTCAAAAAGGTTAAATTGAGAAGTGGCAACTTTAAGAGTAAATATTAGAATCTAAATAACTGTTATTTCATTCCATCAATAAGTTTATACTGTATTGTTTGATTCATTCCTTTCAGGATGGAACTCAAGGTCACGGAAGATGACACGAACACAGATGGCAGATGAACACCAGACAGCCAATCAAGAAGTGGAAGAAGTAAGTGAAGATTTTTGAAATGTATAATTACTGAGAATGGTCATTAACTTTTGTTGCCCAATATTTCTTCCCATCTGCAATGGAAAGTTTAAGTCATTAAAAAGTTCTTTTGTCAGTACTAAGCACACAACAAGTAATGACAACCTTATGTCACAAGTAGATTGTAGCAGAATGAAGAAATATTTTGGAGATGAACAGAATTGTATTATCCGTGGTAATATCTTTTCAAAAAGGTTAAATTGAGTAGTGGCAACTTTACGAGTAAATATGAGAATCTAAATAACTGTTATTTCATTCCATCAATAAGTTTATGCTGTATTGTTTGATTCATTCCTTTCAGGATGGAACTCAAGGTCACGGAAGATGACACGAACACAGATGGCAGATGAGCACCAGACAGCCAATCAAGAAGTGGAAGAAGTAAGTGAGGATTTTGGAAATGTATAGTTACTGAGAATGGTCATTAACTTTTGTTGCCCAATATTTCGTCCCATCTGCAATAGAAAGAATAAGCTATCAAAAATTTCTTTTGTCAGTACTAAGCACACAACAAGTAATGACAACCTTATGTCACAAGTAGATTGTAGCAGAATGAAGAAATATTTTGGAAATGAACAGAATTGTATTACCGTGGTAATATCTTTTCAAAAAGGTTAAATTGAGTAGTGGCAACTTTAAGAGTAAATATTAGAATCTAAATAACTGTTATTTTCATTCCATCAATAAGTTTATACTGTATTGTTTGATTCATTCCTTTCAGGATGGAACTCAAGGTCACGGAAGATGACACGAACACAGATGGCAGATGGACACCAGACAGCCAATCAAGAAGTGGAAGAAGTAAGTGAAGATTTTGGAAATGTATAATTACTGAGAATGGTCATTAACTTTTGTTGCCCAATATTTCTTCCCATCTGCAATGGAAAGTATAAGTTATCAAAAAGTTCTTTTGTCAGTACTAAGCACACAACAAGTAATGACAACCTTATGTCACAAGTAGATTGTAGCAGAATGAAGAAATATTTTGGAGATGAACAGAATTGTATTATCCGTGGTAATATCATTTCAAAAAGGTTAAATTGAGAAGTGGCAACTTTAAGAGTAAATATTAGAATCTACATAACTGTTATTTCATTCCATCAATAAGTTTATACTGTATTGTTTGATTCATTCCTTTCAGAATGGAACTCAAGGTCACGGAAGATGACACGAACACAGATGGCAGATGAACACCAGACAGCCAATCAAGAAGTGGAAGAAGTAAGTGAAGATTTTGGAAATGTATAATTACTGAGAATGGTCATTAACTTTTGTTGCCCAATATTTCTTCCCATCTGCAATGGAAAGTATAAGTTATCAAAAAGTTCTTTTGTCAGTACTAAGCACACAACAAGTAATGACAACCTTATGTCACAAGTAGATTGTAGCAGAATGAAGAAATATTTTGGAGATGAACAGAATTGTATTATCCGTGGTAATATCATTTCAAAAAGGTTAAATTGAGAAGTGGCAACTTTAAGAGTAAATATTAGAATCTACATAACTGTTATTTCATTCCATCAATAAGTTTATACTGTATTGTTTGATTCATTCCTTTCAGAATGGAACTCAAGGTCACGGAAGATGACACGAACACAGATGGCAGATGAACACCAGACAGCCAATCAAGAAGTGGAAGAAGTAAGTGAAGATTTTGGAAATGTATAATTACTGAGAATGGTCATTAACTTTTGTTGCCCAATATTTCTTCCCATCTGCAATGGAAAGTATAAGTTATCAAAAAGTTTTTTTGTCAGTACTAAGCACACAACAAGTAATGACAACCTTATGTCACAAGTAGATTGTAGCAGAATGAAGAAATATTTTGGAGATGAACAGAATTGTATTATCGGTGGTAATATCATTTCAAAAAGGTTAAATTGAGAAGTGGCAACTTTAAGAGTAAATATTAGAATCTAAATAACTGTTATTTCATTCCATCAATAAGTTTATACTGTATTGTTTGATTCATTCCTTTCAGGATGGAACTCAAGGTCACGGAAGATGACACGAACACAGATGGCAGATGAACACCAGACAGCCAATCAAGAAGTGGAAGAAGTAAGTGAAGATTTTGGAAATGTATAATTACTGAGAATGGTGATTAACTTTTGTTGCCCAATATTTCTTCCCATCTGCAATGGAAAGTATAAGTTATCAAAAAGTTCTTTTGTCAGTACTAAGCACACAACAAGTAATGACAACCTTATGTCACAAGTAGATTGTAGCAGAATGAAGAAATATTTTGGAGATGAACAGAATTGTATTATCCGTGGTAATATCTTTTCAAAAAGGTTAAATTGAGTTGTGGCAATTTTAAGAGTAAATATTAGAATCTAAATAACTGTTATTTCATTCCATCAATAAGTTTATGCTGTATTGTTTGATTCATTCCTTTCAGGATGGAAATCAAGGTCACGGAAGATGACACGAACACAGATGGCAGATGAGCACCAGACAGCCAATCAAGAAGTGGAAGAAGTAAGTGAAGATTTTGGAAATGTATAATTACTGAGAATGGTCATTAACTTTTGTTGCCCAATATTTCGTCCCATCTGCAATGGAAAGTATAAGTTATCAAACATTTCTTTTGTCAGTACTAAGCACACAACAAGTAATGACAACCTTATGTCACAAGTAGATTGTAGCAGAATGAAGAAATATTTTGGAAATGACAGAATTGTATTACCGTGGTAATATCTTTTCAAAAAGGTTAAATTGAGTAGTGGCAACTTTAAGAGTAAATATTAGAATCTAAATAACTGTTATTTTCATTCCATCAATAAGTTTATACTGTATTGTTTGATTCATTCCTTTCAGGATGGAACTCAAGGTCACGGAAGATGACACGAACACAGATGGCAGATGAACACCAGACAGCCAATCCAGAAGTGGAAGAAGTAAGTGAAGATTTTGGAAATGTATAATTACTGAGAATGGTCATTAACTTTTGTTGCCCAATATTTCGTCCCATCTGCAATGGAAAGTATAAGTTATCAAAAAGTTCTTTTGTCAGTACTAAGCACACAACAAGTAATGACAACCTTATGTCACAAGTAGATTGTAGCAGAATGAAGAAATATTTTGGAGATGAACAGAATTGTATTATCCGTGGTAATATCTTTTCAAAAAGGTTAAATTGAGTAGTGGCAACTTTAAGAGTAAATATTAGAATCTAAATAACTGTTATTTCATTCCATCAATAAGTTTATACTGTATTGTTTGATTCATTCCTTTCAGGATGGAACTCAAGGTCACGGAAGATGACACGAACACAGATGGCAGATGAACACCAGACAGCCAATCAAGAAGTGGAAGAAGTAAGTGAAGATATTGGAATTGTATAACTACTGAGAATGGTCATTACATTTTGTTGCCCAATATTCCTTCCCATCTGCAATGGAAAGTATAAGTTATCTAAGAGTTCTTTTGTCAGTACTAAGCACACAACAAGTAATGACAACCTTATGTCACAAGTAGATTGTAGCAGAATGAAGAAATATTTTGGAGATGAACAGAATTGTATTATCCGTGGTAATATCTTTTCAAAAAGGTTAAATTGAGTAGTGGCAACTTTAAGAGTAAATATTAGAATCTAAATAACTGTTATTTCATTCCATCAATAAGTTTATACTGTATTGTTTGATTCATTCCTTTCAGGATGGAACTCAAGGTCACGGAAGATGGCACGAACACAGATGGCAGATGAACACCAGACAGCCAATCAAGAAGTGGAAGAAGTAAGTGAAGATTTTGGAATTGTATAACTACTGAGAATGGTCATTAAATTTTGTTGCCCAATATTCCTTCCCATCTGCAATGGAAAGTATAAGTTATCTAAGAGTTCTTTTGTCAGTACTAAGCACACAACAAGTAATGACAACCTTATGTCACAAGTAGATTGTAGCAGAATGAAGAAATATTTTGGAGATGAACAGAATTGTATTATCCGTGGTAATATCTTTTCAAAAAGGTAGATGAACACCAGACAGCCAATCAAGAAGTGGAAGAAGTAAGTGAAGATTTTGGAATTGTATAACTACTGAGAATGGTCATTAAATTTTGTTGCCCAATATTCCTTCCCATCTGCAATGGAAAGTATAAGTTATCTAAGAGTTCTTTTGTCAGTACTAAGCACACAACAAGTAATGACAACCTTATGTCACAAGTAGATTGTAGCAGAATGAAGAAATATTTTGGAGATGAACAGAATTGTATTATCCGTGGTAATATCTTTTCAAAAAGGTTAAATTGAGTAGTGACAACTTTAAGAGTAAATATTAGAGTGTAAATATCTGTTATTTCATTCCATCAATAAGTTTATACTGTATTGTTTGATTCATTCCTTTCAGGATGGAACTCAAGGTCACGGAAGATGACACGAACACAGATGGCAGATGAACACCAGACAGCCAATCAAGAAGTGGAAGAAGTAAGTGAAGATTTTGGAAATGTATAATTACTGAGAATGGTCATTAACTTTTGTTGCCCAATATTTCGTCCCATCTGCAATGGAAAGTATAAGTTATCAAAAAGTTCCTTTGTCAGTACTAAGCACACAACAAGTAATGACAACCTTATGTCACAAGTAGATTGTAGCAGAATGAAGAAATATTTTGGAGATGAACAGAATTGTATTATCCGTGGTAATATCTTTTCAAAAAGTTAAATTGAGTAGTGGCAACTTTATAAGTAAATATTAGAATCTAAATAACTGTTATTTTCATTCCATCAATAAGTTTATACTGTATTGTTTGATTCATTCCTTTCAGGATGGAACTCAAGGTCACGGAAGATGACACGAACACAGATGGCAGATGAACACCAGACAGCCAATCAAGAAGTGGAAGAAGTAAGTGAAGATTTTTGAAATGTATAATTACTGAGAATGGTCATTAACTTTTCTTGCCCAATATTTCTTCCCATCTGCAATGGAAAGTATAAGTTATCTAAGAGTTCTTTTGTCAGTACTAAGCACACAACAAGTAATGACAACCTTATGTCACAAGTAGATTGTAGCAGAATGAAGAAATAGTTTGGAGATGAACAGAATTGTATTATCCGTGGTAATATCTTTTCAAAAAGGTTAAATTGAGTAGTGGCAACTTTATGAGTAAATATTAGAATCTAAATAACTGTTATTTCATTCCATCAATAAGTTTATACTGTATTGTTTGATTCATTCCTTTCAGGATGGAACTCAAGGTCACGGAAGATGACACGAACACAGATGGCAGATGAACACCAGACAGCCAATCAAGAAGTGGAAGAAGTAAGTGAAGATTTTGGAAATGTATAATTACTGAGAATGGTGATTAACTTTTGTTGCCCAATATTTCTTCCCATCTGCAATGGAAAGTATAAGTTATCAAAAAGTTCTTTTGTCAGTACTAAGCACACAACAAGTAATGACAACCTTATGTCACAAGTAGATTGTAGCAGAATGAAGAAATATTTTGGAGATGAACAGAATTGTATTATCCGTGGTAATATCTTTTCAAAAAGGTTAAATTGAGTAGTGGCAACTTTAAGAGTAAATATTAGAATCTAAATAACTGTTATTTCATTCCATCAATAAGTTTATACTGTATTGTTTGATTCATTCCTTTCAGGATGGAACTCAAGGTCACGGAAGATGGCACGAACACAGATGGCAGATGAACACCAGACAGCCAATCAAGAAGTGGAAGAAGTAAGTGAAGATTTTGGAATTGTATAACTACTGAGAATGGTCATTAAATTTTGTTGCCCAATATTCCTTCCCATCTGCAATGGAAAGTATAAGTTATCTAAGAGTTCTTTTGTCAGTACTAAGCACACAACAAGTAATGACAACCTTATGTCACAAGTAGATTGTAGCAGAATGAAGAAATATTTTGGAGATGAACAGAATTGTATTATCCGTGGTAATATCTTTTCAAAAAGGTTAAATTGAGTAGTGGCAACTTTATGAGTAAATATTAGAATCTAAATAACTTATTTCATTCCATCAATAAGTTTATACTGTATTGTTTGATTCATTCCTTTCAGGATGGAACTCAAGGTCACGGAAGATGACACGAACACAGATGGCAGATGAACACCAGACAGCCAATTAAGAAGTGGAAGAAGTAAGTGAAGATTTTGGAATTGTATAACTACTGAGAATGGTCATTAAATTTTGTTGCCCAATATTCCTTCCCATCTGCATTGGAAAGTATAAGTTATCTAAGAGTTCTTTTGTCAGTACTAAGCACACAACAAGTAATGACAACCTTATGTCACAAGTAGATTGTAGCAGAATGAAGAAATATTTTGGAGATGAACAGAATTGTATTATCCGTGGTAATATCTTTTCAAAAAGGTTAAATTGAGTAGTGACAACTTTAAGAGTAAATATTAGAGTGTAAATATCTGTTATTTCATTCCATCAATAAGTTTATACTGTATTGTTTGATTCATTCCTTTCAGGATGGAACTCAAGGTCACGGAAGATGACACGAACACAGATGGCAGATGAACACCAGACAGCCAATCAAGAAGTGGAAGAAGTAAGTGAAGATTTTGGAAATGTATAATTACTGAGAATGGTCATTAACTTTTGTTGCCCAATATTTCGTCCCATCTGCAATGGAAAGTATAAGTTATCAAAAAGTTCCTTTGTCAGTACTAAGCACACAACAAGTAATGACAACCTTATGTCACAAGTAGATTGTAGCAGAATGAAGAAATATTTTGGAGATGAACAGAATTGTATTATCCGTGGTAATATCTTTTCAAAAAGTTAAATTGAGTAGTGGCAACTTTATAAGTAAATATTAGAATCTAAATAACTGTTATTTTCATTCCATCAATAAGTTTATACTGTATTGTTTGATTCATTCCTTTCAGGATGGAACTCAAGGTCACGGAAGATGACACGAACACAGATGGCAGATGAACACCAGACAGCCAATCAAGAAGTGGAAGAAGTAAGTGAAGATTTTTGAAATGTATAATTACTGAGAATGGTCATTAACTTTTCTTGCCCAATATTTCTTCCCATCTGCAATGGAAAGTATAAGTTATCTAAGAGTTCTTTTGTCAGTACTAAGCACACAACAAGTAATGACAACCTTATGTCACAAGTAGATTGTAGCAGAATGAAGAAATAGTTTGGAGATGAACAGAATTGTATTATCCGTGGTAATATCTTTTCAAAAAGGTTAAATTGAGTAGTGGCAACTTTATGAGTAAATATTAGAATCTAAATAACTGTTATTTCATTCCATCAATAAGTTTATACTGTATTGTTTGATTCATTCCTTTCAGGATGGAACTCAAGGTCACGGAAGATGACACGAACACAGATGGCAGATGAACACCAGACAGCCAATCAAGAAGTGGAAGAAGTAAGTGAAGATTTTGGAAATGTATAATTACTGAGAATGGTGATTAACTTTTGTTGCCCAATATTTCTTCCCATCTGCAATGGAAAGTATAAGTTATCAAAAAGTTCTTTTGTCAGTACTAAGCACACAACAAGTAATGACAACCTTATGTCACAAGTAGATTGTAGCAGAATGAAGAAATATTTTGGAGATGAACAGAATTGTATTATCCGTGGTAATATCTTTTCAAAAAGGTTAAATTGAGTAGTGGCAACTTTATGAGTAAATATTAGAATCTAAATAACTGTTATTTCATTCCATCAATAAGTTTATACTGTATTGTTTGATTCATTCCTTTCAGGATGGAACTCAAGGTCACGGAAGATGACACGAACACAGATGGCAGATGAACACCAGACAGCCAATCAAGAAGTGGAAGAAGTAAGTGAAGATTTTGGAAATGTATAATTACTGAGAATGGTGATTAACTTTTGTTGCCCAATATTTCTTCCCATCTGCAATGGAAAGTATAAGTTATCAAAAAGTTCTTTTGTCAGTACTAAGCACACAACAAGTAATGACAACCTTATGTCACAAGTAGATTGTAGCAGAATGAAGAAATATTTTGGAGATGAACAGAATTGTATTATCCGTGGTAATATCTTTTCAAAAAGGTTAAATTGAGTAGTGGCAACTTTAAGAGTAAATATTAGAATCTAAATAACTGTTATTTCATTCCATCAATAAGTTTATACTGTATTGTTTGATTCATTCCTTTCAGGATGGAACTCAAGGTCACGGAAGATGGCACGAACACAGATGGCAGATGAACACCAGACAGCCAATCAAGAAGTGGAAGAAGTAAGTGAAGATTTTGGAATTGTATAACTACTGAGAATGGTCATTAAATTTTGTTGCCCAATATTCCTTCCCATCTGCAATGGAAAGTATAAGTTATCTAAGAGTTCTTTTGTCAGTACTAAGCACACAACAAGTAATGACAACCTTATGTCACAAGTAGATTGTAGCAGAATGAAGAAATATTTTGGAGATGAACAGAATTGTATTATCCGTGGTAATATCTTTTCAAAAAGGTTAAATTGAGTAGTGGCAACTTTATGAGTAAATATTAGAATCTAAATAACTTATTTCATTCCATCAATAAGTTTATACTGTATTGTTTGATTCATTCCTTTCAGGATGGAATTCAAGGTCACGGAAGATGACACGAACACAGATGGCAGATGAACACCAGACAGCCAATTAAGAAGTGGAAGAAGTAAGTGAAGATTTTGGAATTGTATAACTACTGAGAATGGTCATTAAATTTTGTTGCCCAATATTCCTTCCCATCTGCATTGGAAAGTATAAGTTATCTAAGAGTTCTTTTGTCAGTACTAAGCACACAACAAGTAATGACAACCTTATGTCACAAGTAGATTGTAGCAGAATGAAGAAATATTTTGGAGATGAACAGAATTGTATTATCCGTGGTAATATCTTTTCAAAAAGGTTAAATTGAGTAGTGACAACTTTAAGAGTAAATATTAGAGTCTAAATATCTGTTATTTCATTCCATCAATAAGTTTATACTGTATTGTTTGATTCATTCCTTTCAGGATGGAACTCAAGGTCACGGAAGATGACACGAACACAGATGGCAGATGAACACCAGACAGCCAATCAAGAAGTGGAAGAAGTAAGTGAAGATTTTGGAAATGTATAATTACTGAGAATGGTCATTAACTTTTGTTGCCCAATATTTCGTCCCATCTGCAATGGAAAGTATAAGTTATCAAAAAGTTCCTTTGTCAGTACTAAGCACACAACAAGTAATGACAACCTTATGTCACAAGTAGATTGTAGCAGAATGAAGAAATATTTTGGAGATGAACAGAATTGTATTATCCGTGGTAATATCTTTTCAAAAAGTTAAATTGAGTAGTGGCAACTTTATAAGTAAATATTAGAATCTAAATAACTGTTATTTTCATTCCATCAATAAGTTTATACTGTATTGTTTGATTCATTCCTTTCAGGATGGAACTCAAGGTCACGGAAGATGACACGAACACAGATGGCAGATGAACACCAGACAGCCAATCAAGAAGTGGAAGAAGTAAGTGAAGATTTTTGAAATGTATAATTACTGAGAATGGTCATTAACTTTTCTTGCCCAATATTTCTTCCCATCTGCAATGGAAAGTATAAGTTATCTAAGAGTTCTTTTGTCAGTACTAAGCACACAACAAGTAATGACAACCTTATGTCACAAGTAGATTGTAGCAGAATGAAGAAATAGTTTGGAGATGAACAGAATTGTATTATCCGTGGTAATATCTTTTCAAAAAGGTTAAATTGAGTAGTGGCAACTTTATGAGTAAATATTAGAATCTAAATAACTGTTATTTCATTCCATCAATAAGTTTATACTGTATTGTTTGATTCATTCCTTTCAGGATGGAACTCAAGGTCACGGAAGATGACACGAACACAGATGGCAGATGAACACCAGACAGCCAATCAAGAAGTGGAAGAAGTAAGTGAAGATTTTGGAAATGTATAATTACTGAGAATGGTGATTAACTTTTGTTGCCCAATATTTCTTCCCATCTGCAATGGAAAGTATAAGTTATCAAAAAGTTCTTTTGTCAGTACTAAGCACACAACAAGTAATGACAACCTTATGTCACAAGTAGATTGTAGCAGAATGAAGAAATATTTTGGAGATGAACAGAATTGTATTATCCGTGGTAATATCTTTTCAAAAAGGTTAAATTGAGTAGTGGCAACTTTAAGAGTAAATATTAGAATCTAAATAACTGTTATTTCATTCCATCAATAAGTTTATACTGTATTGTTTGATTCATTCCTTTCAGGATGGAACTCAAGGTCACGGAAGATGACACGAACACAGATGGCAGATGAACACCAGACAGCCAATCAAGAAGTGGAAGAAGTAAGTGAAGATATTGGAATTGTATAACTACTGAGAATGGTCATTAACTTTTATTGCCCAATATTTCTTCCCATCTGCAATGGAAAGTATAAGTTATCAAAAAGTTCTTTTGTCAGTACTAAGCACACAACAAGTAATGACAGCCTTATGTCACTAGTAGATTGTAGCAGAATGAAGTAATATTTTGGAGATGAACAGAATTGTATTATCCGTGGTAATATCTTTTCTAAAGGTTAAATTGAGTAGTGGCAACTTTAAGAGTAAATATTAGAATCTAAATAACTGTTATTTCATTCCATCAATAAGTTTATACTGTATTGTTTGATTCATTCCTTTCAGGATGGAACTCAAGGTCACGGAAGATGACACGAACACAGATGGCAGATGAACACCAGACAGCCAATCAAGAAGTGGAAGAAGTAAGTGAAGATTTTGGAATTGTATAACTACTGAGAATGGTCATTACATTTTGTTGCCCAGTATTCCTTCCCATCTGCAATGGAAAGTATAAGTTATCTAAGAGTTCTTTTGTCAGTACTAAGCACACAACAAGTAATGACAACCTTATGTCACAAGTAGATTGTAGCAGAATGAAGAAATATTTTGGAGATGAACAGAATTGTATTATCCGTGGTAATATCTTTTCAAAAAGGTTAAATTGAGTAGTGGCAACTTTAAGAGTAAATATTAGAATCTAAATAACTGTTATTTCATTCCATCAATAAGTTTATACTGTATTGTTTGATTCATTCCTTTCAGGATGGAACTCAAGGTCACGGAAGATGGCACGAACACAGATGGCAGATGAACACCAGACAGCCAATCAAGAAGTGGAAGAAGTAAGTGAAGATTTTGGAATTGTATAACTACTGAGAATGGTCATTAAATTTTGTTGCCCAATATTCCTTCCCATCTGCAATGGAAAGTATAAGTTATCTAAGAGTTCTTTTGTCAGTACTAAGCACACAACAAGTAATGACAACCTTATGTCACAAGTAGATTGTAGCAGAATGAAGAAATATTTTGGAGATGAACAGAATTGTATTATCCGTGGTAATATCTTTTCAAAAAGGTTAAATTGAGTAGTGGCAACTTTATGAGTAAATATTAGAATCTAAATAACTTATTTCATTCCATCAATAAGTTTATACTGTATTGTTTGATTCATTCCTTTCAGGATGGAACTCAAGGTCACGGAAGATGACACGAACACAGATGGCAGATGAACACCAGACAGCCAATTAAGAAGTGGAAGAAGTAAGTGAAGATTTTGGAATTGTATAACTACTGAGAATGGTCATTAAATTTTGTTGCCCAATATTCCTTCCCATCTGCATTGGAAAGTATAAGTTATCTAAGAGTTCTTTTGTCAGTACTAAGCACACAACAAGTAATGACAACCTTATGTCACAAGTAGATTGTAGCAGAATGAAGAAATATTTTGGAGATGAACAGAATTGTATTATCCGTGGTAATATCTTTTCAAAAAGGTTAAATTGAGTAGTGACAACTTTAAGAGTAAATATTAGAGTGTAAATATCTGTTATTTCATTCCATCAATAAGTTTATACTGTATTGTTTGATTCATTCCTTTCAGGATGGAACTCAAGGTCACGGAAGATGACACGAACACAGATGGCAGATGAACACCAGACAGCCAATCAAGAAGTGGAAGAAGTAAGTGAAGATTTTGGAAATGTATAATTACTGAGAATGGTCATTAACTTTTGTTGCCCAATATTTCGTCCCATCTGCAATGGAAAGTATAAGTTATCAAAAAGTTCCTTTGTCAGTACTAAGCACACAACAAGTAATGACAACCTTATGTCACAAGTAGATTGTAGCAGAATGAAGAAATATTTTGGAGATGAACAGAATTGTATTATCCGTGGTAATATCTTTTCAAAAAGTTAAATTGAGTAGTGGCAACTTTATAAGTAAATATTAGAATCTAAATAACTGTTATTTTCATTCCATCAATAAGTTTATACTGTATTGTTTGATTCATTCCTTTCAGGATGGAACTCAAGGTCACGGAAGATGACACGAACACAGATGGCAGATGAACACCAGACAGCCAATCAAGAAGTGGAAGAAGTAAGTGAAGATTTTTGAAATGTATAATTACTGAGAATGGTCATTAACTTTTCTTGCCCAATATTTCTTCCCATCTGCAATGGAAAGTATAAGTTATCTAAGAGTTCTTTTGTCAGTACTAAGCACACAACAAGTAATGACAACCTTATGTCACAAGTAGATTGTAGCAGAATGAAGAAATAGTTTGGAGATGAACAGAATTGTATTATCCGTGGTAATATCTTTTCAAAAAGGTTAAATTGAGTAGTGGCAACTTTATGAGTAAATATTAGAATCTAAATAACTGTTATTTCATTCCATCAATAAGTTTATACTGTATTGTTTGATTCATTCCTTTCAGGATGGAACTCAAGGTCACGGAAGATGACACGAACACAGATGGCAGATGAACACCAGACAGCCAATCAAGAAGTGGAAGAAGTAAGTGAAGATTTTGGAAATGTATAATTACTGAGAATGGTGATTAACTTTTGTTGCCCAATATTTCTTCCCATCTGCAATGGAAAGTATAAGTTATCAAAAAGTTCTTTTGTCAGTACTAAGCACACAACAAGTAATGACAACCTTATGTCACAAGTAGATTGTAGCAGAATGAAGAAATATTTTGGAGATGAACAGAATTGTATTATCCGTGGTAATATCTTTTCAAAAAGGTTAAATTGAGTAGTGGCAACTTTAAGAGTAAATATTAGAATCTAAATAACTGTTATTTCATTCCATCAATAAGTTTATACTGTATTGTTTGATTCATTCCTTTCAGGATGGAACTCAAGGTCACGGAAGATGGCACGAACACAGATGGCAGATGAACACCAGACAGCCAATCAAGAAGTGGAAGAAGTAAGTGAAGATTTTGGAATTGTATAACTACTGAGAATGGTCATTAAATTTTGTTGCCCAATATTCCTTCCCATCTGCAATGGAAAGTATAAGTTATCTAAGAGTTCTTTTGTCAGTACTAAGCACACAACAAGTAATGACAACCTTATGTCACAAGTAGATTGTAGCAGAATGAAGAAATATTTTGGAGATGAACAGAATTGTATTATCCGTGGTAATATCTTTTCAAAAAGGTTAAATTGAGTAGTGGCAACTTTATGAGTAAATATTAGAATCTAAATAACTTATTTCATTCCATCAATAAGTTTATACTGTATTGTTTGATTCATTCCTTTCAGGATGGAACTCAAGGTCACGGAAGATGACACGAACACAGATGGCAGATGAACACCAGACAGCCAATTAAGAAGTGGAAGAAGTAAGTGAAGATTTTGGAATTGTATAACTACTGAGAATGGTCATTAAATTTTGTTGCCCAATATTCCTTCCCATCTGCATTGGAAAGTATAAGTTATCTAAGAGTTCTTTTGTCAGTACTAAGCACACAACAAGTAATGACAACCTTATGTCACAAGTAGATTGTAGCAGAATGAAGAAATATTTTGGAGATGAACAGAATTGTATTATCCGTGGTAATATCTTTTCAAAAAGGTTAAATTGAGTAGTGACAACTTTAAGAGTAAATATTAGAGTGTAAATATCTGTTATTTCATTCCATCAATAAGTTTATACTGTATTGTTTGATTCATTCCTTTCAGGATGGAACTCAAGGTCACGGAAGATGACACGAACACAGATGGCAGATGAACACCAGACAGCCAATCAAGAAGTGGAAGAAGTAAGTGAAGATTTTGGAAATGTATAATTACTGAGAATGGTCATTAACTTTTGTTGCCCAATATTTCGTCCCATCTGCAATGGAAAGTATAAGTTATCAAAAAGTTCCTTTGTCAGTACTAAGCACACAACAAGTAATGACAACCTTATGTCACAAGTAGATTGTAGCAGAATGAAGAAATATTTTGGAGATGAACAGAATTGTATTATCCGTGGTAATATCTTTTCAAAAAGTTAAATTGAGTAGTGGCAACTTTATAAGTAAATATTAGAATCTAAATAACTGTTATTTTCATTCCATCAATAAGTTTATACTGTATTGTTTGATTCATTCCTTTCAGGATGGAACTCAAGGTCACGGAAGATGACACGAACACAGATGGCAGATGAACACCAGACAGCCAATCAAGAAGTGGAAGAAGTAAGTGAAGATTTTTGAAATGTATAATTACTGAGAATGGTCATTAACTTTTCTTGCCCAATATTTCTTCCCATCTGCAATGGAAAGTATAAGTTATCTAAGAGTTCTTTTGTCAGTACTAAGCACACAACAAGTAATGACAACCTTATGTCACAAGTAGATTGTAGCAGAATGAAGAAATAGTTTGGAGATGAACAGAATTGTATTATCCGTGGTAATATCTTTTCAAAAAGGTTAAATTGAGTAGTGGCAACTTTATGAGTAAATATTAGAATCTAAATAACTGTTATTTCATTCCATCAATAAGTTTATACTGTATTGTTTGATTCATTCCTTTCAGGATGGAACTCAAGGTCACGGAAGATGACACGAACACAGATGGCAGATGAACACCAGACAGCCAATCAAGAAGTGGAAGAAGTAAGTGAAGATTTTGGAAATGTATAATTACTGAGAATGGTGATTAACTTTTGTTGCCCAATATTTCTTCCCATCTGCAATGGAAAGTATAAGTTATCAAAAAGTTCTTTTGTCAGTACTAAGCACACAACAAGTAATGACAACCTTATGTCACAAGTAGATTGTAGCAGAATGAAGAAATATTTTGGAGATGAACAGAATTGTATTATCCGTGGTAATATCTTTTCAAAAAGGTTAAATTGAGTAGTGGCAACTTTAAGAGTAAATATTAGAATCTAAATAACTGTTATTTCATTCCATCAATAAGTTTATACTGTATTGTTTGATTCATTCCTTTCAGGATGGAACTCAAGGTCACGGAAGATGGCACGAACACAGATGGCAGATGAACACCAGACAGCCAATCAAGAAGTGGAAGAAGTAAGTGAAGATTTTGGAATTGTATAACTACTGAGAATGGTCATTAAATTTTGTTGCCCAATATTCCTTCCCATCTGCAATGGAAAGTATAAGTTATCTAAGAGTTCTTTTGTCAGTACTAAGCACACAACAAGTAATGACAACCTTATGTCACAAGTAGATTGTAGCAGAATGAAGAAATATTTTGGAGATGAACAGAATTGTATTATCCGTGGTAATATCTTTTCAAAAAGGTTAAATTGAGTAGTGGCAACTTTATGAGTAAATATTAGAATCTAAATAACTTATTTCATTCCATCAATAAGTTTATACTGTATTGTTTGATTCATTCCTTTCAGGATGGAACTCAAGGTCACGGAAGATGACACGAACACAGATGGCAGATGAACACCAGACAGCCAATTAAGAAGTGGAAGAAGTAAGTGAAGATTTTGGAATTGTATAACTACTGAGAATGGTCATTAAATTTTGTTGCCCAATATTCCTTCCCATCTGCATTGGAAAGTATAAGTTATCTAAGAGTTCTTTTGTCAGTACTAAGCACACAACAAGTAATGACAACCTTATGTCACAAGTAGATTGTAGCAGAATGAAGAAATATTTTGGAGATGAACAGAATTGTATTATCCGTGGTAATATCTTTTCAAAAAGGTTAAATTGAGTAGTGACAACTTTAAGAGTAAATATTAGAGTGTAAATATCTGTTATTTCATTCCATCAATAAGTTTATACTGTATTGTTTGATTCATTCCTTTCAGGATGGAACTCAAGGTCACGGAAGATGACACGAACACAGATGGCAGATGAACACCAGACAGCCAATCAAGAAGTGGAAGAAGTAAGTGAAGATTTTGGAAATGTATAATTACTGAGAATGGTCATTAACTTTTGTTGCCCAATATTTCGTCCCATCTGCAATGGAAAGTATAAGTTATCAAAAAGTTCCTTTGTCAGTACTAAGCACACAACAAGTAATGACAACCTTATGTCACAAGTAGATTGTAGCAGAATGAAGAAATATTTTGGAGATGAACAGAATTGTATTATCCGTGGTAATATCTTTTCAAAAAGGTTAAATTGAGTAGTGACAACTTTAAGAGTAAATATTAGAGTCTAAATATCTGTTATTTCATTCCATCAATAAGTTTATACTGTATTGTTTGATTCATTCCTTTCAGGATGGAACTCAAGGTCACGGAAGATGACACGAACACAGATGGCAGATGAACACCAGACAGCCAATCAAGAAGTGGAAGAAGTAAGTGAAGATTTTGGAAATGTATAATTACTGAGAATGGTCATTAACTTTTGTTGCCCAATATTTCGTCCCATCTGCAATGGAAAGTATAAGTTATCAAAAAGTTCCTTTGTCAGTACTAAGCACACAACAAGTAATGACAACCTTATGTCACAAGTAGATTGTAGCAGAATGAAGAAATATTTTGGAGATGAACAGAATTGTATTATCCGTGGTAATATCTTTTCAAAAAGTTAAATTGAGTAGTGGCAACTTTATAAGTAAATATTAGAATCTAAATAACTGTTATTTTCATTCCATCAATAAGTTTATACTGTATTGTTTGATTCATTCCTTTCAGGATGGAACTCAAGGTCACGGAAGATGACACGAACACAGATGGCAGATGAACACCAGACAGCCAATCAAGAAGTGGAAGAAGTAAGTGAAGATTTTTGAAATGTATAATTACTGAGAATGGTCATTAACTTTTCTTGCCCAATATTTCTTCCCATCTGCAATGGAAAGTATAAGTTATCTAAGAGTTCTTTTGTCAGTACTAAGCACACAACAAGTAATGACAACCTTATGTCACAAGTAGATTGTAGCAGAATGAAGAAATAGTTTGGAGATGAACAGAATTGTATTATCCGTGGTAATATCTTTTCAAAAAGGTTAAATTGAGTAGTGGCAACTTTATGAGTAAATATTAGAATCTAAATAACTGTTATTTCATTCCATCAATAAGTTTATACTGTATTGTTTGATTCATTCCTTTCAGGATGGAACTCAAGGTCACGGAAGATGACACGAACACAGATGGCAGATGAACACCAGACAGCCAATCAAGAAGTGGAAGAAGTAAGTGAAGATTTTGGAAATGTATAATTACTGAGAATGGTGATTAACTTTTGTTGCCCAATATTTCTTCCCATCTGCAATGGAAAGTATAAGTTATCAAAAAGTTCTTTTGTCAGTACTAAGCACACAACAAGTAATGACAACCTTATGTCACAAGTAGATTGTAGCAGAATGAAGAAATATTTTGGAGATGAACAGAATTGTATTATCCGTGGTAATATCTTTTCAAAAAGGTTAAATTGAGTAGTGGCAACTTTAAGAGTAAATATTAGAATCTAAATAACTGTTATTTCATTCCATCAATAAGTTTATACTGTATTGTTTGATTCATTCCTTTCAGGATGGAACTCAAGGTCACGGAAGATGACACGAACACAGATGGCAGATGAACACCAGACAGCCAATCAAGAAGTGGAAGAAGTAAGTGAAGATATTGGAATTGTATAACTA
Source organism: Glandiceps talaboti (assembly GCF_964340395.1). Classification (NCBI taxonomy): domain Eukaryota; kingdom Metazoa; phylum Hemichordata; class Enteropneusta; family Spengelidae; genus Glandiceps; species Glandiceps talaboti. The sequence continues at coordinate 16,798,709 of NC_135564.1, read as the reverse complement.
CTGAGAATGGTCATTAACTTTTGTTGCCCAATATTTCTTCCCATCTGCAATGGAAAGTATAAGTTATCAAAAAGTTCTTTTGTCAGTACTAAGCACACAACAAGTAATGACAGCCTTATGTCACTAGTAGATTGTAGCAGAATGAAGTAATATTTTGGAGATGAACAGAATTGTATTATCCGTGGTAATATCTTTTCGAAAGGTTAAATTGAGTAGTGGCAACTTTAAGAGTAAATATTAGAATCTAAATAACTGTTATTTCATTCCATCAATAAGTTTATACTGTATTGTTTGATTCATTCCTTTCAGGATGGAACTCAAGGTCACGGAAGATGACACGAACACAGATGGCAGATGAACACCAGACAGCCAATCAAGAAGTGGAAGAAGTAAGTGAAGATTTTGGAATTGTATAACTACTGAGAATGGTCATTACATTTTATTGCCCAGTATTCCTTCCCATCTGCAATGGAAAGTATAAGTTATCTAAGAGTTCTTTTGTCAGTACTAAGCACACAACAAGTAATGACAACCTTATGTCACAAGTAGATTGTAGCAGAATGAAGAAATATTTTGGAGATGAACAGAATTGTATTATCCGTGGTAATATCTTTTCAAAAAGGTTAAATTGAGTAGTGGCAACTTTATGAGTAAATATTAGAATCTAAATAACTTATTTCATTCCATCAATAAGTTTATACTGTATTGTTTGATTCATTCCTTTCAGGATGGAATTCAAGGTCACGGAAGATGACACGAACACAGATGGCAGATGAACACCAGACAGCCAATTAAGAAGTGGAAGAAGTAAGTGAAGATTTTGGAATTGTATAACTACTGAGAATGGTCATTAAATTTTGTTGCCCAATATTCCTTCCCATCTGCATTGGAAAGTATAAGTTATCTAAGAGTTCTTTTGTCAGTACTAAGCACACAACAAGTAATGACAACCTTATGTCACAAGTAGATTGTAGCAGAATGAAGAAATATTTTGGAGATGAACAGAATTGTATTATCCGTGGTAATATCTTTTCAAAAAGGTTAAATTGAGTAGTGACAACTTTAAGAGTAAATATTAGAGTCTAAATATCTGTTATTTCATTCCATCAATAAGTTTATACTGTATTGTTTGATTCATTCCTTTCAGGATGGAACTCAAGGTCACGGAAGATGACACGAACACAGATGGCAGATGAACACCAGACAGCCAATCAAGAAGTGGAAGAAGTAAGTGAAGATTTTGGAAATGTATAATTACTGAGAATGGTCATTAACTTTTGTTGCCCAATATTTCGTCCCATCTGCAATGGAAAGTATAAGTTATCAAAAAGTTCCTTTGTCAGTACTAAGCACACAACAAGTAATGACAACCTTATGTCACAAGTAGATTGTAGCAGAATGAAGAAATATTTTGGAGATGAACAGAATTGTATTATCCGTGGTAATATCTTTTCAAAAAGTTAAATTGAGTAGTGGCAACTTTATAAGTAAATATTAGAATCTAAATAACTGTTATTTTCATTCCATCAATAAGTTTATACTGTATTGTTTGATTCATTCCTTTCAGGATGGAACTCAAGGTCACGGAAGATGACACGAACACAGATGGCAGATGAACACCAGACAGCCAATCAAGAAGTGGAAGAAGTAAGTGAAGATTTTTGAAATGTATAATTACTGAGAATGGTCATTAACTTTTCTTGCCCAATATTTCTTCCCATCTGCAATGGAAAGTATAAGTTATATAAGAGTTCTTTTGTCAGTACTAAGCACACAACAAGTAATGACAACCTTATGTCACAAGTAGATTGTAGCAGAATGAAGAAATAGTTTGGAGATGAACAGAATTGTATTATCCGTGGTAATATCTTTTCAAAAAGGTTAAATTGAGTAGTGGCAACTTTATGAGTAAATATTAGAATCTAAATAACTGTTATTTCATTCCATCAATAAGTTTATACTGTATTGTTTGATTCATTCCTTTCAGGATGGAACTCAAGGTCACGGAAGATGACACGAACACAGATGGCAGATGAACACCAGACAGCCAATCAAGAAGTGGAAGAAGTAAGTGAAGATTTTGGAAATGTATAATTACTGAGAATGGTGATTAACTTTTGTTGCCCAATATTTCTTCCCATCTGCAATGGAAAGTATAAGTTATCAAAAAGTTCTTTTGTCAGTACTAAGCACACAACAAGTAATGACAACCTTATGTCACAAGTAGATTGTAGCAGAATGAAGAAATATTTTGGAGATGAACAGAATTGTATTATCCGTGGTAATATCTTTTCAAAAAGGTTAAATTGAGTAGTGGCAACTTTAAGAGTAAATATTAGAATCTAAATAACTGTTATTTCATTCCATCAATAAGTTTATACTGTATTGTTTGATTCATTCCTTTCAGGATGGAACTCAAGGTCACGGAAGATGACACGAACACAGATGGCAGATGAACACCAGACAGCCAATCAAGAAGTGGAAGAAGTAAGTGAAGATATTGGAATTGTATAACTACTGAGAATGGTCATTAACTTTTGTTGCCCAATATTTCTTCCCATCTGCAATGGAAAGTATAAGTTATCAAAAAGTTCTTTTGTCAGTACTAAGCACACAACAAGTAATGACAGCCTTATGTCACTAGTAGATTGTAGCAGAATGAAGTAATATTTTGGAGATGAACAGAATTGTATTATCCGTGGTAATATCTTTTCTAAAGGTTAAATTGAGTAGTGGCAACTTTAAGAGTAAATATTAGAATCTAAATAACTGTTATTTTCATTCCATCAATAAGTTTATACTGTATTGTTTGATTCATTCCTTTCAGGATGGAACTCAAGGTCACGGAAGATGGCACGAACACAGATGGCAGATGAACACCAGACAGCCAATCAAGAAGTGGAAGAAGTAAGTGAAGATTTTGGAATTGTATAACTACTGAGAATGGTCATTAAATTTTGTTGCCCAATATTCCTTCCCATCTGCAATGGAAAGTATAAGTTATCTAAGAGTTCTTTTGTCAGTACTAAGCACACAACAAGTAATGACAACCTTATGTCACAAGTAGATTGTAGCAGAATGAAGAAATATTTTGGAGATGAACAGAATTGTATTATCCGTGGTAATATCTTTTCAAAAAGGTTAAATTGAGTAGTGGCAACTTTATGAGTAAATATTAGAATCTAAATAACTTATTTCATTCCATCAATAAGTTTATACTGTATTGTTTGATTCATTCCTTTCAGGATGGAACTCAAGGTCACGGAAGATGACACGAACACAGATGGCAGATGAACACCAGACAGCCAATTAAGAAGTGGAAGAAGTAAGTGAAGATTTTGGAATTGTATAACTACTGAGAATGGTCATTAAATTTTGTTGCCCAATATTCCTTCCCATCTGCATTGGAAAGTATAAGTTATCTAAGAGTTCTTTTGTCAGTACTAAGCACACAACAAGTAATGACAACCTTATGTCACAAGTAGATTGTAGCAGAATGAAGAAATATTTTGGAGATGAACAGAATTGTCTTATCCGTGGTAATATCTTTTCAAAAAGGTTAAATTGAGTAGTGGCAACTTTAAGAGTAAATGTTAGAGTCTAAATATCTGTTATTTCATTCCATCAATAAGTTTATACTGTATTGTTTGATTCATTCCTTTCAGGATGGAACTCAAGGTCACGGAAGATGACACGAACACAGATGGCAGATGAACACCAGACAGCCAATCAAGAAGTGGAAGAAGTAAGTGAAGATTTTGGAAATGTATAATTACTGAGAATGGTCATTAACTTTTGGTGCCCAATATTTCGTCCCATTTGCAATGGAAAGTATAAGTTATCAAAAAGTTCCTTTGTCAGTACTAAGCACACAACAAGTAATGACAACCTTATGTCACAAGTAGATTGTAGCAGAATGAAGAAATATTTTGGAGATGAACAGAATTGTATTATCCGTGGTAATATCTTTTCAAAAAGTTAAATTGAGTAGTGGCAACTTTATAAGTAAATATTAGAATCTAAATAACTGTTATTTTCATTCCATCAATAAGTTTATACTGTATTGTTTGATTCATTCCTTTCAGGATGGAACTCAAGGTCACGGAAGATGACACGAACACAGATGGCAGATGAACACCAGACAGCCAATCAAGAAGTGGAAGAAGTAAGTGAAGATTTTTGAAATGTATAATTACTGAGAATGGTCATTAACTTTTCTTGCCCAATATTTCTTCCCATCTGCAATGGAAAGTATAAGTTATCAAAAAGTTCTTTTGTCAGTACTAAGCACACAACAAGTAATGACAACCTTATGTCACAAGTAGATTGTAGCAGAATGAAGAAATATTTTGGAGATGAACAGAATTGTATTATCCGTGGTAATATCTTTTCAAAAAGGTTAAATTGAGTAGTGGCAACTTTATGAGTAAATATTAGAATCTAAATAACTGTTATTTCATTCCATCAATAAGTTTATACTGTATTGTTTGATTCATTCCTTTCAGGATGGAACTCAAGGTCACGGAAGATGACACGAACACAGATGGCAGATGAACACCAGACAGCCAATCAAGAAGTGGAAGAAGTAAGTGAAGATTTTGGAATTGTATAACTACTGAGAATGGTCATTAAATTTTGTTGCCCAATATTCCTTCCCATCTGCAATGGAAAGTATAAGTTATCTAAGAGTTCTTTTGTCAGTACTAAGCACACAACAAGTAATGACAACCTTATGTCACAAGTAGATTGTAGCAGAATGAAGTAATATTTTGGAGATGAACAGAATTGTATTATCCGTGGTAATATCTTTTCAAAAAGGTTAAATTGAGTAGTGGCAACTTTATGAGTAAATATTAGAATCTAAATAACTGTTATTTCATTCCATCAATAAGTTTATACTGTATTGTTTGATTCATTCCTTTCAGGATGGAACTCAAGGTCACGGAAGATGACACGAACACAGATGGCAGATGAGCACCAGACAGCCAATCAAGAAGTGGAAGAAGTAAGTGAAGATTTTGGAAATGTATAATTACTGAGAATGGTCATTAACTTTTGTTGCCCAATATTTCCTCCCATCTGCAATGGAAAGTATAAGTTATCAAAAAGTTCTTTTGTCAGTACTAAGCACACAACAAGTAATGACAACCTTATGTCACAAGTAGATTGTAGCAGAATGAAGAAATATTTTGGAAATGAACAGAATTGTATTATCGGTGGTAATATCTTTTCAAAAAGGTTAAATTGAGTAGTGGCAACTTTAAGAGTAAATATTAGAATCTAAATAACTGTTATTTCATTCCATCAATAAGTTTATACTGTATTGTTTGATTCATTCCTTTCAGGATGGAACTCAAGGTCACGGAAGATGACACGAACACAGATGGCAGATGAACACCAGACAGCCAATCAAGAAGTGGAAGAAGTAAGTGAAGATTTTGGAAATGTATAATTACTGAGAATGGTCATTAACTTTTGTTGCCCAATATTTCTTCCCATCTGTAATGGAAAGTATAAGTTATCTAAGAGTTCTTTTGTCAGTACTAAGCACACAACAAGTAATGACAACCTTATGTCACAAGTAGATTGTAGCAGAATGAAGAAATATTTTGGAGATGAACTGAATTGTATTATCCGTGGTAATATCTTTTCTAAAGGTTAAATTGAGTAGTGGCAACTTTATAAGTAAATATTAGAATCTAAATAACTGTTATTTCATTCCATCAATAAGTTTATACTGTATTGTTTGATTCATTCCTTTCAGGATGGAACTCAAGGTCACGGAAGATGACACGAACACAGATGGCAGATGAGCACCAGACAGCCAATCAAGAAGTGGAAGAAGTAAGTGAAGATTTTGGAAATGTATAATTACTGAGAATGGTCATTAACTTTTGTTGCCCAATATTTCTTCCCATCTGCAATGGAAAGTATAAGTTATCAAAAAGTTCTTTTGTCAGTACTAAGCACACAACAAGTAATGACAACCTTATGTCACAAGTAGATTGTAGCAGAATGAAGAAATATTTTGGAAATGAACAGAATTGTATTATCGGTGGTAATATCTTTTCAAAAAGGTTAAATTGAGTAGTGGCAACTTTAAGAGTAAATATTAGAATCTAAATAACTCTTATTTCATTCCATCAATAAGTTTATACTGTATTGTTTGATTCATTCCTTTCAGGATGGAACTCAAGGTCACGGAAGATGACACGAACACAGATGGCAGATGAACACCAGTCAGCCAATCAAGAAGTGGAAGAAGTAAGTGAAGATTTTGGAAATGTATAATTACTGAGAATGGTCATTAACTTTTGTTGCCCAATATTTCTTCCCATCTGCAATGGAAAGTATAAGTTATCAAAAAGTTCTTTTGTCAGTACTAAGCACACAACAAGTAATGACAACCTTATGTCACAAGTAGATTGTAGCAGAATGAAGAAATATTTTGGAAATGAACAGAATTGTATTATCGGTGGTAATATCTTTTCAAAAAGGTTAAATTGAGTAGTGGCAACTTTAAGAGTAAATATTAGAATCTAAATAACTGTTATTTCATTCCATCAATAAGTTTATACTGTATTGTTTGATTCATTCCTTTCAGGATGGAATTCAAGGTCACGGAAGATGACACGAACACAGATGGCAGATGAACACCAGACAGCCAATCAAGAAGTGGAAGAAGTAAGTGAAGATTTTGGAAATGTATAATTACTGAGAATGGTCATTAACTTTTGTTGCCCAATATTTCTTCCCATCTGCAATGGAAAGTATAAGTTATCAAAAAGTTCTTTTGTCAGTACTAAGCACACAACAAGTAATGACAACCTTATGTCACAAGTAGATTGTAGCAGAATGAAGAAATATTTTTGAAATGAAGAGAATTGTATTATCCGTGGTAATATCTTTTCAAAAAGGTTAAATTGAGTAGTGGCAACTTTAAGAGTAAATATTAGAATCTAAATAACTGTTATTTTCATTCCATCAATAAGTTTATACTGTATTGTTTGATTCATTCCTTTCAGGATGGAACTCAAGGTCACGGAAGATGACACGAACACAGATGGCAGATGAACACCAGACAGCCAATCAAGAAGTGGAAGAAGTAAGTGAAGATTTTGGAATTGTATAACTACTGAGAATGGTCATTACATTTTGTTGCCCAATATTCCTTCCCATCTGCAATGGAAAGTATAAGTTATCTAAGAGTTCTTTTGTCAGTACTAAGCACACAACAAGTAATGACAACCTTATGTCACAAGTAGATTGTAGCAGAATGAAGAAATATTTTGGAGATGAACAGAATTGTATTATCCGTGGTAATATCTTTTCAAAAGGTTAAATTGAGTAGTGGCAACTTTATAAGTAAATATTAGAATCTAAATAACTGTTATTTCATTCCATCAATAAGTTTATACTGTATTGTTTGATTCATTCCTTTCAGGATGGAACTCAAGGTCACGGAAGATGACACGAACACAGATGGCAGATGAACACCAGACAGCCAATCAAGAAGTGGAAGAAGTAAGTGAAGATTTTGGAAATGTATAATTACTGAGAATGGTCATTAACTTTTGTTGCCCAATATTTCGTCCCATCTGCAATGGAAAGTATAAGTTATCAAAAATTTCCTTTGTCAGTACTAAGCACACAACAAGTAATGACAACCTCATGTCACAAGTAGATTGTAGCAGAATGAAGAAATATTTTGGAAATGAACATAATTGTATTACCGTGGTAATATCTTTTCAAAAAGGTTAAATTGAGTAGTGGCAACTTTAAGAGTAAATATTAGAATCTAAATAACTGTTATTTTCATTCCATCAATAAGTTTATACTGTATTTTTTGATTCATTCCTTTCAGGATGGAACTCAAGGTCACGGAAGATGACACGAACACAGATGGCAGATGAACACCAGACAGCCAATCAAGAAGTGGAAGAAGTAAGTGAAGATTTTGGAAATGTATAATTACTGAGAATGGTCATTAACTTTTGTTGCCCAATATTTCGTCCCATCTGCAATGGAAAGTATAAGTTATCAAAAAGTTCTTTTGTCAGTACTAAGCACACAACAAGTAATGACAACCTTATGTCACAAGTAGATTGTAGCAGAATGAAGAAATATTTTGGAGATGAACAGAATTGTATTATCCGTGGTAATATCTTTTCAAAAAGGTTAAATTGAGTAGTGGCAACTTTAAGAGTAAATATTAGAATCTAAATAACTGTTATTTCATTCCATCAATAAGTTTATACTGTATTGTTTGATTCATTCCTTTCAGGATGGAACTCAAGGTCACGGAAGATGACACGAACACAGATGGCAGATGAACACCAGACAGCCAATCAAGAAGTGGAAGAAGTAAGTGAAGATTTTGGAATTGTATAACTACTGAGAATGGTCATTACATTTTGTTGCCCAGTATTCCTTCCCATCTGCAATGGAAAGTATAAGTTATCTAAGAGTTCTTTTGTCAGTACTAAGCACACAACAAGTAATGACAACCTTATGTCACAAGTAGATTGTAGCAGAATGAAGAAATATTTTGGAGATGAACAGAATTGTATTATCCGTGGTAATATCTTTTCAAAAAGGTTAAATTGAGTAGTGGCAACTTTAAGAGTAAATATTAGAATCTAAATAACTGTTATTTCATTCCATCAATAAGTTTATACTGTATTGTTTGATTCATTCCTTTCAGGATGGAACTCAAGGTCACGGAAGATGACACGAACACAGATGGCAGATGAACACCAGACAGCCAATCAAGAAGTGGAAGAAGTAAGTGAAGATTTTGGAATTGTATAACTACTGAGAATGGTCATTACATTTTGTTGCCCAATATTCCTTCCCATCTGCAATGGAAAGTATAAGTTATCTAAGAGTTCTTTTGTCAGTACTAAGCACACAACAAGTAATGACACCCTTATGTCACAAGTAGATTGTAGCAGAATGAAGAAATATTTTGGAGATGAACAGAATTGTATTATCCGTGGTAATATCTTTTCAAAAGGTTAAATTGAGTAGTGGCAACTTTAAGAGTAAATATTAGAATCTAAATAACTGTTATTTCATTCCATCAATAAGTTTATGCTGTATTGTTTGATTCATTCCTTTCAGGATGGAACTCAAGGTCACGGAAGATGACACGAACACAGATGGCAGATGAACACCAGACAGCCAATCAAGAAGTGGAAGAAGTAAGTGAAGATTTTGGAAATGTATAACTACTGAGAATGGTCATTAAATTTTGTTGCCCAATATTCCTTCCCATCTGCAATGGAAAGTATAAGTTATCTAAGAGTTCTTTTGTCAGTACTAAGCACACAACAAGTAATGACAACCTTATGTCACAAGTAGATTGTAGCAGAATGAAGAAATATTTTGGAGATGAACAGAATTGTATTATCCGTGGTAATATCTTTTCTAAAGGTTAAATTGAGTAGTTGCAACTTTATAAGTAAATATTAGAATCTAAATAACTGTTATTTTCATTCCATCAATAAGTTTATACTGTATTTTTTGATTCATTCCTTTCAGGATGGAACTCAAGGTCACGGAAGATGACACGAACACAGATGGCAGATGAACACCAGACAGCCAATCAAGAAGTGGAAGAAGTAAGTGAAGATTTTGGAAATGTATAATTACTGAGAATGGTCATTAACTTTTGTTGCCCAATATTTCGTCCCATCTGCAATGGAAAGTATAAGTTATCAAAAAGTTCTTTTGTCAGTACTAAGCACACAACAAGTAATGACAACCTTATGTCACAAGTAGATTGTAGCAGAATGAAGAAATATTTTGGAGATGAACAGAATTGTATTATCCGTGGTAATATCTTTTCAAAAAGGTTAAATTGAGTAGTGGCAACTTTAAGAGTAAATATTAGAATCTAAATAACTGTTATTTCATTCCATCAATAAGTTTATACTGTATTGTTTGATTCATTCCTTTCAGGATGGAACTCAAGGTCACGGAAGATGACACGAACACAGATGGCAGATGAACACCAGACAGCCAATCAAGAAGTGGAAGAAGTAAGTGAAGATTTTGGAATTGTATAACTACTGAGAATGGTCATTACATTTTGTTGCCCAGTATTCCTTCCCATCTGCAATGGAAAGTATAAGTTATCTAAGAGTTCTTTTGTCAGTACTAAGCACACAACAAGTAATGACAACCTTATGTCACAAGTAGATTGTAGCAGAATGAAGAAATATTTTGGAGATGAACAGAATTGTATTATCCGTGGTAATATCTTTTCAAAAAGGTTAAATTGAGTAGTGGCAACTTTAAGAGTAAATATTAGAATCTAAATAACTGTTATTTCATTCCATCAATAAGTTTATACTGTATTGTTTGATTCATTCCTTTCAGGATGGAACTCAAGGTCACGGAAGATGACACGAACACAGATGGCAGATGAACACCAGACAGCCAATCAAGAAGTGGAAGAAGTAAGTGAAGATTTTGGAATTGTATAACTACTGAGAATGGTCATTACATTTTGTTGCCCAATATTCCTTCCCATCTGCAATGGAAAGTATAAGTTATCTAAGAGTTCTTTTGTCAGTACTAAGCACACAACAAGTAATGACACCCTTATGTCACAAGTAGATTGTAGCAGAATGAAGAAATATTTTGGAGATGAACAGAATTGTATTATCCGTGGTAATATCTTTTCAAAAGGTTAAATTGAGTAGTGGCAACTTTAAGAGTAAATATTAGAATCTAAATAACTGTTATTTCATTCCATCAATAAGTTTATGCTGTATTGTTTGATTCATTCCTTTCAGGATGGAACTCAAGGTCACGGAAGATGACACGAACACAGATGGCAGATGAACACCAGACAGCCAATCAAGAAGTGGAAGAAGTAAGTGAAGATTTTGGAAATGTATAACTACTGAGAATGGTCATTAAATTTTGTTGCCCAATATTCCTTCCCATCTGCAATGGAAAGTATAAGTTATCTAAGAGTTCTTTTGTCAGTACTAAGCACACAACAAGTAATGACAACCTTATGTCACAAGTAGATTGTAGCAGAATGAAGAAATATTTTGGAGATGAACAGAATTGTATTGTCCGTGGTAATATCTTTTCTAAAGGTTAAATTGAGTAGTTGCAACTTTATAAGTAAATATTAGAATCTAAATAACTGTTATTTTCATTCCATCAATAAGTTTATACTGTATTTTTTGATTCATTCCTTTCAGGATGGAACTCAAGGTCACGGAAGATGACACGAACACAGATGGCAGATGAACACCAGACAGCCAATCAAGAAGTGGAAGAAGTAAGTGAAGATTTTGGAAATGTATAATTACTGAGAATGGTCATTAACTTTTGTTGCCCAATATTTCGTCCCATCTGCAATGGAAAGTATAAGTTATCAAAAAGTTCTTTTGTCAGTACTAAGCACACAACAAGTAATGACAACCTTATGTCACAAGTAGATTGTAGCAGAATGAAGAAATATTTTGGAGATGAACAGAATTGTATTATCCGTGGTAATATCTTTTCAAAAAGGTTAAATTGAGTAGTGGCAACTTTAAGAGTAAATATTAGAATCTAAATAACTGTTATTTCATTCCATCAATAAGTTTATACTGTATTGTTTGATTCATTCCTTTCAGGATGGAACTCAAGGTCACGGAAGATGACACGAACACAGATGGCAGATGAACACCAGACAGCCAATCAAGAAGTGGAAGAAGTAAGTGAAGATTTTGGAATTGTATAACTACTGAGAATGGTCATTACATTTTGTTGCCCAGTATTCCTTCCCATCTGCAATGGAAAGTATAAGTTATCTAAGAGTTCTTTTGTCAGTACTAAGCACACAACAAGTAATGACAACCTTATGTCACAAGTAGATTGTAGCAGAATGAAGAAATATTTTGGAGATGAACAGAATTGTATTATCCGTGGTAATATCTTTTCAAAAAGGTTAAATTGAGTAGTGGCAACTTTAAGAGTAAATATTAGAATCTAAATAACTGTTATTTCATTCCATCAATAAGTTTATACTGTATTGTTTGATTCATTCCTTTCAGGATGGAAGTCAAGGTCACGGAAGATGACACGAACACAGATGGCAGATGAACACCAGACAGCCAATCAAGAAGTGGAAGAAGTAAGTGAAGATTTTGGAATTGTATAACTACTGAGAATGGTCATTACATTTTGTTGCCCAATATTCCTTCCCATCTGCAATGGAAAGTATAAGTTATCTAAGAGTTCTTTTGTCAGTACTAAGCACACAACAAGTAATGACACCCTTATGTCACAAGTAGATTGTAGCAGAATGAGGAAATATTTTGGAGATGAACAGAATTGTATTATCCGTGGTAATATCTTTTCAAAAGGTTAAATTGAGTAGTGGCAACTTTAAGAGTAAATATTAGAATCTAAATAACTGTTATTTCATTCCATCAATAAGTTTATGCTGTATTGTTTGATTCATTCCTTTCAGGATGGAACTCAAGGTCACGGAAGATGACACGAACACAGATGGCAGATGAACACCAGACAGCCAATCAAGAAGTGGAAGAAGTAAGTGAAGATTTTGGAAATGTATAACTACTGAGAATGGTCATTAAATTTTGTTGCCCAATATTCCTTCCCATCTGCAATGGAAAGTATAAGTTATCTAAGAGTTCTTTTGTCAGTACTAAGCACACAACAAGTAATGACAACCTTATGTCACAAGTAGATTGTAGCAGAATGAAGAAATATTTTGGAGATGAACAGAATTGTATTATCCGTGGTAATATCTTTTCTAAAGGTTAAATTGAGTAGTTGCAACTTTATAAGTAAATATTAGAATCTAAATAACTGTTATTTTCATTCCATCAATAAGTTTATACTGTATTGTTTGATTCATCCCTTTCAGGATGGAACTCAAGGTCACGGAAGATGACACGAACACAGATGGCAGATGAACACCAGACAGCCAATCAAGAAGTGGAAGAAGTAAGTGAAGATTTTTGAAATGTATAATTACTGAGAATGGTCATTAACTTTTGTTGCCCAATATTTCTTCCCATCTGCAATGGAAAGTATAAGTTATCAAAAAGTTCTTTTGTCAGTACTAAGCACACAACAAGTAATGACAACCTTATGTCACAAGTAGATTGTAGCAGAATGAAGAAATATTTTGGAAATGAACAGAATTGTATTATCGGTGGTAATATCTTTTCAAAAAGGTTAAATTGAGTAGTGGCAACTTTAAGAGTAAATATTAGAATCTAAATAACTCTTATTTCATTCCATCAATAAGTTTATACTGTATTGTTTGATTCATTCCTTTCAGGATGGAACTCAAGGTCACGGAAGATGACACGAACACAGATGGCAGATGAACACCAGTCAGCCAATCAAGAAGTGGAAGAAGTAAGTGAAGATTTTGGAAATGTATAATTACTGAGAATGGTCATTAACTTTTGTTGCCCAATATTTCGTCCCATCTGCAATGGAAAGTATAAGTTATCAAAAAGTTCTTTTGTCAGTACTAAGCACACAACAAGTAATGACAACCTTATGTCACAAGTAGATTGTAGCAGAATGAAGAAATATTTTGGAAATGAACAGAATTGTATTATCGGTGGTAATATCTTTTCAAAAAGGTTAAATTGAGTAGTGGCAACTTTAAGAGTAAATATTAGAATCTAAATAACTGTTATTTCATTCCATCAATAAGTTTATACTGTATTGTTTGATTCATTCCTTTCAGGATGGAATTCAAGGTCACGGAAGATGACACGAACACAGATGGCAGATGAACACCAGACAGCCAATCAAGAAGTGGAAGAAGTAAGTGAAGATTTTGGAAATGTATAATTACTGAGAATGGTCATTAACTTTTGTTGCCCAATATTTCTTCCCATCTGCAATGGAAAGTATAAGTTATCAAAAAGTTCTTTTGTCAGTACTAAGCACACAACAAGTAATGACAACCTTATGTCACAAGTAGATTGTAGCAGAATGAAGAAATATTTTTGAAATGAAGAGAATTGTATTATCCGTGGTAATATCTTTTCAAAAAGGTTAAATTGAGTAGTGGCAACTTTAAGAGTAAATATTAGAATCTAAATAACTGTTATTTTCATTCCATCAATAAGTTTATACTGTATTGTTTGATTCATTCCTTTCAGGATGGAACTCAAGGTCACGGAAGATGACACGAACACAGATGGCAGATGAACACCAGACAGCCAATCAAGAAGTGGAAGAAGTAAGTGAAGATTTTGGAATTGTATAACTACTGAGAATGGTCATTACATTTTGTTGCCCAATATTCCTTCCCATCTGCAATGGAAAGTATAAGTTATCTAAGAGTTCTTTTGTCAGTACTAAGCACACAACAAGTAATGACAACCTTATGTCACAAGTAGATTGTAGCAGAATGAAGAAATATTTTGGAGATGAACAGAATTGTATTATCCGTGGTAATATCTTTTCAAAAGGTTAAATTGAGTAGTGGCAACTTTATAAGTAAATATTAGAATCTAAATAACTGTTATTTCATTCCATCAATAAGTTTATACTGTATTGTTTGATTCATTCCTTTCAGGATGGAACTCAAGGTCACGGAAGATGACACGAACACAGATGGCAGATGAACACCAGACAGCCAATCAAGAAGTGGAAGAAGTAAGTGAAGATTTTGGAAATGTATAATTACTGAGAATGGTCATTAACTTTTGTTGCCCAATATTTCGTCCCATCTGCAATGGAAAGTATAAGTTATCAAAAATTTCCTTTGTCAGTACTAAGCACACAACAAGTAATGACAACCTCATGTCACAAGTAGATTGTAGCAGAATGAAGAAATATTTTGGAAATGAACATAATTGTATTACCGTGGTAATATCTTTTCAAAAAGGTTAAATTGAGTAGTGGCAACTTTAAGAGTAAATATTAGAATCTAAATAACTGTTATTTTCATTCCATCAATAAGTTTATACTGTATTTTTTGATTCATTCCTTTCAGGATGGAACTCAAGGTCACGGAAGATGACACGAACACAGATGGCAGATGAACACCAGACAGCCAATCAAGAAGTGGAAGAAGTAAGTGAAGATTTTGGAAATGTATAATTACTGAGAATGGTCATTAACTTTTGTTGCCCAATATTTCGTCCCATCTGCAATGGAAAGTATAAGTTATCAAAAAGTTCTTTTGTCAGTACTAAGCACACAACAAGTAATGACAACCTTATGTCACAAGTAGATTGTAGCAGAATGAAGAAATATTTTGGAGATGAACAGAATTGTATTATCCGTGGTAATATCTTTTCAAAAAGGTTAAATTGAGTAGTGGCAACTTTAAGAGTAAATATTAGAATCTAAATAACTGTTATTTCATTCCATCAATAAGTTTATACTGTATTGTTTGATTCATTCCTTTCAGGATGGAACTCAAGGTCACGGAAGATGACACGAACACAGATGGCAGATGAACACCAGACAGCCAATCAAGAAGTGGAAGAAGTAAGTGAAGATTTTGGAATTGTATAACTACTGAGAATGGTCATTACATTTTGTTGCCCAGTATTCCTTCCCATCTGCAATGGAAAGTATAAGTTATCTAAGAGTTCTTTTGTCAGTACTAAGCACACAACAAGTAATGACAACCTTATGTCACAAGTAGATTGTAGCAGAATGAAGAAATATTTTGGAGATGAACAGAATTGTATTATCCGTGGTAATATCTTTTCAAAAAGGTTAAATTGAGTAGTGGCAACTTTAAGAGTAAATATTAGAATCTAAATAACTGTTATTTCATTCCATCAATAAGTTTATACTGTATTGTTTGATTCATTCCTTTCAGGATGGAACTCAAGGTCACGGAAGATGACACGAACACAGATGGCAGATGAACACCAGACAGCCAATCAAGAAGTGGAAGAAGTAAGTGAAGATTTTGGAATTGTATAACTACTGAGAATGGTCATTACATTTTGTTGCCCAATATTCCTTCCCATCTGCAATGGAAAGTATAAGTTATCTAAGAGTTCTTTTGTCAGTACTAAGCACACAACAAGTAATGACACCCTTATGTCACAAGTAGATTGTAGCAGAATGAAGAAATATTTTGGAGATGAACAGAATTGTATTATCCGTGGTAATATCTTTTCAAAAGGTTAAATTGAGTAGTGGCAACTTTAAGAGTAAATATTAGAATCTAAATAACTGTTATTTCATTCCATCAATAAGTTTATGCTGTATTGTTTGATTCATTCCTTTCAGGATGGAACTCAAGGTCACGGAAGATGACACGAACACAGATGGCAGATGAACACCAGACAGCCAATCAAGAAGTGGAAGAAGTAAGTGAAGATTTTGGAAATGTATAATTACTGAGAATGGTCATTAACTTTTGTTGCCCAATATTTCGTCCCATCTGCAATGGAAAGTATAAGTTATCAAAAAGTTCTTTTGTCAGTACTAAGCACACAACAAGTAATGACAACCTTATGTCACAAGTAGATTGTAGCAGAATGAAGAAATATTTTGGAGATGAACAGAATTGTATTATCCGTGGTAATATCTTTTCAAAAAGGTTAAATTGAGTAGTGGCAACTTTAAGAGTAAATATTAGAATCTAAATAACTGTTATTTCATTCCATCAATAAGTTTATACTGTATTGTTTGATTCATTCCTTTCAGGATGGAACTCAAGGTCACGGAAGATGACACGAACACAGATGGCAGATGAACACCAGACAGCCAATCAAGAAGTGGAAGAAGTAAGTGAAGATTTTGGAATTGTATAACTACTGAGAATGGTCATTACATTTTGTTGCCCAGTATTCCTTCCCATCTGCAATGGAAAGTATAAGTTATCTAAGAGTTCTTTTGTCAGTACTAAGCACACAACAAGTAATGACAACCTTATGTCACAAGTAGATTGTAGCAGAATGAAGAAATATTTTGGAGATGAACAGAATTGTATTATCCGTGGTAATATCTTTTCAAAAAGGTTAAATTGAGTAGTGGCATCTTTAAGAGTAAATATTAGAATCTAAATAACTGTTATTTCATTCCATCAATAAGTTTATACTGTATTGTTTGATTCATTCCTTTCAGGATGGAACTCAAGGTCACGGAAGATGACACGAACACAGATGGCAGATGAACACCAGACAGCCAATCAAGAAGTGGAAGAAGTAAGTGAAGATTTTGGAATTGTATAACTACTGAGAATGGTCATTACATTTTGTTGCCCAATATTCCTTCCCATCTGCAATGGAAAGTATAAGTTATCTAAGAGTTCTTTTGTCAGTACTAAGCACACAACAAGTAATGACACCCTTATGTCACAAGTAGATTGTAGCAGAATGAAGAAATATTTTGGAGATGAACAGAATTGTATTATCCGTGGTAATATCTTTTCAAAAGGTTAAATTGAGTAGTGGCAACTTTAAGAGTAAATATTAGAATCTAAATAACTGTTATTTCATTCCATCAATAAGTTTATGCTGTATTGTTTGATTCATTCCTTTCAGGATGGAACTCAAGGTCACGGAAGATGACACGAACACAGATGGCAGATGAACACCAGACAGCCAATCAAGAAGTGGAAGAAGTAAGTGAAGATTTTGGAAATGTATAACTACTGAGAATGGTCATTAAATTTTGTTGCCCAATATTCCTTCCCATCTGCAATGGAAAGTATAAGTTATCTAAGAGTTCTTTTGTCAGTACTAAGCACACAACAAGTAATGACAACCTTATGTCAC